>NC_143403.1:26242500-26350000 GCF_052110815.1 Crocodylus siamensis
GAGGAGCCAGTCCTCCCTCCCTGCACGCCCCAGATGAGCTGCCCATGGCTCTGTCCTGCTCCCTACCTGGGCCCCAATCCCCATGCACCACCTGGGCTGGCCCCAACCCTGACCAACTCCCTCCCTCACTATGGGGCCTTCAGTTCCACCTCTCCCCCCCCCCCCACTACTAGACTTACTTGCGGGAGCTGCTCTGCAGGCTGCCTGGCAGGCATGTGTATGTGTACCTCCATACATGCACATGGTACCCCCTGCCTGACCACTCCCTCCAGCCCCTTGAAGGAAGGAATTTTGCCAGCCTGTAAAGGGAAACTCACCATTTTCTGTGTTTTTCTCCTTTAAAGAAGAAAATCCAGGTGCTCGTCCTTAAAATAAAAAAATCCACATTTTACTGTGGTGAACAGAAAACCTGGATCCCTGCTTATTACCTTAGTGATTGAACAACTACAACTTTCTGCAGAATCTCCTATATTACAGTTAAGAGTAATCAGAGAGTCTATCTAGCCCAACACTATGGTTCTATACACTACTCCAAAAGCAGATTATTTCCTGGATCCACTTCAGTTCCTAAACTCTGCTATCTACAACTTGTAGCTTCTAAACATGTTTCATTTCTTGCCTCTAGGAAAGACTCCTTCGGCAGCCAGTAATCCAGTCTGGGAACTATCAAATTAGTTCATACCCAGGCATACACAGGATTGTCTCTTGCACTATTATTTATTAACACAGCAGAAGTAAAATGGGGCTAAATCCTATCCCTAGCTCTTCAGTGACAGATAGACTTCTTGCAAGAGAAGCAGCACATATCAACTGTATGGATAGAGAAAGGCAAACTTATGGAAACTCTCCTAGGCGTGTTCGCCCTCATTGCAATTCAAAGAGATTGAGAATAAGGAGCAGGATGAGGACAGGAGATGAAGGCACTTGTTCCTTATAGCACTGGTATACAGCATTGTTACTTTAGAGACCATCACATAAACACACTTGTGAGTCCACAAAAATTACAAAAGCATGCATAGGCATGCTGGAGTGTTTAATAAATACATACAAACAAACATGCGAGTCCTACAAACATTGAGATTGTTGCTCTGATTGTTTTTGGAAGCTTCTACAGAACACTGAATACTGTCAGTGTGTTTACAAACTAATTAAAGGGATACCTGAGCTAAGCTAATTTCTCTGATGTTAAAATGAAAGGAATTCTTGCGTTGTTGAGCAAAATAAAAATATGTGAACCTCAGCCGGCCTTCTGCCAGATATCTGTTTCTAGCTTTGCCACTGACATACCGTGACTACTCAGTATTAATATCTATGCCTCAACTTCCCCAACTGTGACATGCGAAGGAGTAGTGGCTTTTCAAAGTTTCCATTTGTGATCAGGAAAAATGCTACCAATTTGGCTGAGTTTTCATGTTGCCATTCTGGACTTGCTTGATCTCAAAGCTGAGAAATATGCAGTGCCATGTGAACAATAACTCAGAATCCATAGCTTAAAAAGGTTCAATTGAAAAGAATGATTATGCAACATTCCACAGCACTGTGGTGTCATATAATAGCTTGTAATTAAATAACAATAAATAGTATAATTTATTACTGCTCACTGTAAAAACAAGGGCAGTGAAGTTTTTTTTTATGCTGAAAAGAAAACTAAAGGGCATCTTCATGCCAAGAAATCCAGGAGGAAAAGCCAGACTGGATGGCTAGGATACAGAAAGTTAATGAGTCTGACTCCATCACTTTACCTGGAGAAGCAAAAGTACCTGAAGGGATCAAACCTGTGCAAACTACTGGATGAAATATATTCATTCTAACAATAACATCTATTTTATTAATCAAAAACAATCTTTATCTTCACTATTCTTTTCTAGGTGAATTAATCAGCTGTTGCTGTTTCAGATTTATGGATTGTTGTAGAAATGGGTAATCTGAGGGAAAAGCCTCATAAAAACTTAACGGCAATACAGACATAATCTGTGGGCTCACAGTGGCCATGTCAGGGCTAATTGAAATGTTTAAGAGCAGCTCAGCTTCCAGGCTCCCTGTGATACATGCTAAAGACACGAATATAGACCATCTCTTTGTCTCAACTGGACATATTTTATCACTCTCTATCATGAGACTGCCACCCCAGACTTCTAATTGCTAAACCCTTTAGACACAGGGCACCTAATAATTGCAGCACCATGGCCAAGCTAATAATAAAGATAATTTACAGTTCAAAGCAAAGGGTAATTTGTAATATGAATGGCTTTTTGTGTCCCTAAGCTCATTTAAGGACTTGAGGATCCATGCAGCAGTATCTATTGCCATGTGTCTTACTGCTCTTGTAAGAGGTTTAGATTTGTTTATCTAGCCAGTTTTCCTCAAGAAACATAGAAGTCAATGAATCTGGATGAAATCAATGGGATTTTCTGGACAGCAACACCTGATGGGATAAAGGCCTTAAGATTTCTGATGACTTAATATGAAAGATTTCATATCTGAACAAAATTAAATTCTTAGGGACACACAGAGTAAGTATTAAAAAGGGCAAAAGCAAAAGGATGTTTAACACTAGTCTTATTCTTAATGCCACCTTTTGTTTTGTTAAAGCCAATACAGGATTTAATAAAAGTGAAACCGGCAAGGTATTTTTAAAATCCGGGATCCCTAACTTGGTGATCAGATGGAAGAAGCTGAAAGCTGACCTTCATATGACTTCAACTCCCCTGATACACACACCAATAAATGCCTCCCTGCAAAAAAAATTAAATAACCTATTGTTTAGTAGCTTCACACACAGAGCAGCCTTCTCTAGTGCTAAGCTCCTGCCCAGTCAGTTGTCTCTTATAGGTCTCTCTCTCCCTGAGTAGCTAGTGATGTGTCCCACTGAGTTCTACCCATTGACCTACTCTGAATTTTCTCATCCACAGCACTAGTCTCCTATTATACAACCACATGTGTTTTGGGTTTTTTTGCTTTTCTACAGTTTTCTTGTTTTTAGATTCAGAGCCCATCCCATAGCCTCTGACCACTCCTGTCTTTGCTTTACCACCCACATTGAAAGTGCTGAAGGATAAAGCCTCAGTTACTGTTAAGCTTTTAGCTATGACCGTTCTGAAGAAAGTCACAGCATATGCAGCATAAGAAAAGGATACTTTTACTTGTCAGTGCAAGTGTATACATGGTGGAGGGGAACAGAGATCAGGACACATTTATTTTCTTGAAGGTGACAAAATTGCAAACTTTTTTATTAAAACTACAGTAATGCTGCCTCATTAGCATTTTTAGCTCCTTGTGTCCTTACTTTAATTCGCCCCAAAAGTCCAACTACTAAAATATACCAAACACATTCATTCAGTCTGTAGTGACGAATGGGCTGAAAAAATCCTGTTGACAATCTCACCACCAAGCCTATAACCGTTCAGACTACTTAAAAAAGTGCAAGAACCTTCAAATGAGATCACTCTGACAAGACAGCACTGGAATCTGGATTTGTTTTTGTCTGTAGTGCTTAAAAAAACACAAGAGCATGGAATGGGAACATAATTACACAAAATATTAGAAGGACCCTGATTTGCACTCCATGGCCAAAGCCCAATCTCAGATCAGCAGAATTCTTCTGGCTACTGATAGAAATTCTGCATACACGCTCCTGAGAGAACAGAACATCAGAACCCAAAGCGGCTGCATGGACTCCACACACTGAGTATTATCCAGAAGTCTTCTGTCGAAGCAATGAACATCTTGAGAGAGCAAGGAAAGGAAAGCAGCATTCATAAAATCAAAACCACACATAATTAAATATTTAGTTTCTAATCAAGTCAAGTTGTGTATAAGCCCTTAACTGGAATTTACAAGCATTTGATTTGTTTTCTCCATTGACTGTATTAAAGCACTCATGGGCTCACAAATCTTATTTGATTTGTTTTAAAACAAGCTAGCTCACTGTGCAGGTGGGTTTTCCCTTAGTTCTTGCTGTTCTTTTCAGAATCTTGCAAACCAGCTCAATTTATTGAAATGTCAGCTTCTATAAATATTCCTATCCAGCCAAGCCTCTACCTCAGTGACACTCAATCCTGACTCACTCTGTGTTAACCAAAGAGCCACAACAACTCTACATGAATTGTGACAAACATACTCTGGTTCAAAAAAGAAAAAAAGAACTACAGCATATGAGTTAACATTTGCACAGTCCAACAGGATATGTTGCATTATGCAGGAATGTGTGCAATACATACAACCAAACCTTTTCTGAGAAGATGTGCAGGTAACCTGATGAAGGCCCACTTGTGGCTTGGAACCTGGGGCCTGAATATCCTGTAAGAATTGGCTATTGAAAATCCCTGAGAGTTGGGCACCTAAATCTTATCAGTGTCTTTGAAAATTTTCCATCTGTAAGATGGTCAGTTATAAGAATTAATTTCTGACTGAAAAAAAAACCCCTTTGTTTTGGTAGATGTGAATTAAAGACTTAAACTCCCCCCCACCCTCAAAAGCCCACACCTTTTACAGTTAAGTTTAATTTGAATATAACTCAATAAATTACTTTGAAATTTTGCTGGGGGGTGTAAATCATTATTATTTCTTTTTGACAAGTGCTACAAACCTAAAATGGCACTTGAAAGGAAAATGCTGAGCACAACACAAGCACAGAAATGTGACATCTGACAGTAGTTAAGGACAAGAAACAGAACAGTATGTTACATTAGAAAAGTAAAAAAACAAGAGTATTTATTAGCAAGTTTAAGCGGCACCTGAATCCTTACTGTACCAGTGCAGCTATTTGATATGTGCAGATTCAGTGTTGAATTATTTGCCCAGCATAGGAAAGTACTGAACTCTGTGCCTATTCTGGAACATGAGATTTGTTTTAAAGATACCCTGGTTTAGTCCAGATAAAGATCAACTGGCATTTCATTTGACTAAGTCTGCAACATAATACTTTGCCCTGTTTGACTCCCCTGTACCAAGGCTATAGATCAATTACTATTTTTCCCCTTTCTTATGTAAATATTTGTGTTTGGGCAGGCATGTTCAAAGTGATTTGCTTCCAGAGCAATGCCTAAAATTCCAGATTGTCTATAGGAAATAATATAATGTGTGAATACAGTAGACAGTTTTCATTCACTTTGTACTTTTTGGCACTTTTAAAATGAAAAATAAAGAGGAAAAGAAATCAACTATCAATATGAAATATCCAGGACAAAACTCAAGACAAACAGCTGTTTTTTGTTTAGAATGAGGGGCTTGACTGAGACTTGACTGGATTTCAAGTCAAACCAAGCCACTGAACCAAACCTTTTTTCTTCCTGCCAGCAGACTCCCACAAATAACTATATTTAGAAACTGGTAATTGCCCTGTGTTTGGGCTCCTAATGGAAACATAAACTCTCAGGTAATATAAACTCCCGCCAATGATTAAGATTTATTAACTCTCTTTGTTGTTTTATTTGCTTTCTGATTTTTTAGAATTTTTTCTTTTTCAAATATGAGTTTCATTTTGGTCCAACAGATGAGATTGAGGCACATTATTCTGAAGAATCATGGCCCCTTACATAAGAGGATAATGGCATAGAAGAAAAAAAGAACAAAAACAAAACCTGTTCACACTAGTAATGATTTGTAATGTGAATATTTCAAGCACAGTAATTGGAATTACTGGCCTGAACACTAGTGACATTTTGTAATGGTTGAAATTAATATTTTTTGCAGACTTAACATGTCATCCTTTTTCTTTTCGGAAACAAAATATAGATAAAAGGAGGGCAGGGTTAGAGTGAAAAATCTATATTCTGTTCTAGAAAGTAAAATCTACAATTTTATGAAATGCCAATAATTGTCCTTGGATATATTCCATAATGCATAACTGATCAAAAATAAAACCAAAAGAGCTGCAGGTAGCCAGAAAGAAAGCAGAATATGAAATGAGTTCATGCTTTCAAAAATGCAAACCACCAGCCTAATTCTCTTAATATGAAACTGCTCCTTTTATGTAACTGCAGCCCTATTCTCTGACCAGAGGATACCAGGAACTGATATGTGTAGGAGTATAAAGGCTCCTGTACCTTAAAAGCATTTAGGGGGATACAGTTGAAGAGAAGGATGATTCACTTTGATAATTTGCTCAGGAACTCTCTATACTGAGTTATGTATACATATATACATACGTACATACACACACACACACATATATATAATAGAACTCTCTATACTGAGAGATTATATATGTACACATATACACACACACACTCTCTCCTGCATGGGATTTTCAAAAGTACTTAGCATTGGCTTCACTCAGCTGCCACTACTGACTTCACATGGAGCAGAATTAAGCCAAAGTCACATGCTTCTAAAAGCCCTACCTTCTCTCTCCAGTGAACATGTTTAACTTTGTTGAAAAGGCTAATAGGAGTCACAAGGAAATTCAGGGGTGAATACCTCCTCCAAGCAAAGGTGAATATTGTTGAAATTTACTCAGTTCCTTTTAGTTACAACTACTTTACTTTTTGCTATATGGATAGTTATGGCCAAATCCTCCTATCAACACAACTTTTTGAGGCAAGGCCAGTCACTGAAGAATGGAACAGCTGTACAGCTACTTTGTACAAGCACTTTAGGAATTCTGTGTGTCTAGTAGTAGATGGAAAGCCATCAGAAGTAGAACCACAGACAAGACACTTGTCCAAGTCTGAATATTATGTAGCATGGAAACTGTACAGACTAGTGTAATTTTGGGGGAGATAATCTAGATTTTGGTGAAAGGAATGAAATATTTCTTCGAAAGTTTTTTTTTTTAAACAATGGTAACTGTATGGCTATGAGGGCTGGTTTGGAATGTCAGAAGTAATTGCAGCAAGTAAATTGGCGGATGGAGCACAAGACAGATAGTCAAAGATAAATGATGAATTGCTCAACGATTTAATCGCATAGCTTCTACATAAATAATATACATATAATATACTACAACCAGATGATGAAAGTGCTTTGGGATGTATTTGGATGTCAGGCAGTGTAGCATATAAAGGCAGCATCCTTATCGTATGACTGTTTTTTAGATTATATTTTTTTAGCTTATAACAGTGGGAGAAATAAAGACACTATTTGTTTCTTTTCTTTGTCTTATTATTCCTGCTGCTTATTTTTAAGGGGTGATTTGTTAATTTCCAACAGAGGAGTGGTTTTGTGAGTACAGGGAACAGCTGGAAAGACAGATGTCATCTGCGTTACCATTTTGTTGCTGAAGGAAAAATAAAACAAGATGGTAATTTCCATTGAATAGAGATTTTTAAGTCAATTCCAGCTGTGACCATGTGATCAGCATCTACTGTTTTTGGCCTTTCAGCCAAGCACATCTGGTAAGAATACTTTAGGGGTTGTGGGGAGAAAGGGGGCAGTTTGTGTGGGTATTGTGTTTTATTTTAGTGCATATACTAGTTTGTTTTATGTTAGAATTTTTTTAAAAGACTTGTGGGCAGATGATAGATGGGAATAACACTGAAAATAAGTATGAGCATAGGGTAGGCACAAAATAGTATTGAAATGACAGACATGGAGATCAAATTAGAAAGGACTGATTTAAAATTATTATGAGTTTTAACATAGGCTGTTACCATTAAAATAAATATATATCTATGGGCAGATTTACTTCAAAATGTTCATTTCATAATACTGAGCCAAAGGAGTCGGAAACAGACCTCCAATAATGAAACCAGCTGTTTAATTGTTAGAAGAATGTTATTTTGTGATGTGTCAGTGTTACAGAGAAATAAAATATAGGATAGTTTTGGACAGATAAAAACAATCATATACATTTATTGCATGCTGATGAAAGATGGATTTGATTCACAATGTACAGAGAAAGGTTGACCTTTTTTAACCTGTCTAACATAAGGCACTAAGTCCATATTTAGGCAACTAACTAATTATCTGGCTTGATTTTCAGCAATATTGGTACCTATGTCTACTATCCTAGTACTTACTGCATGTGTGAAGGACATCTGTATGCAAAGAAAGCTCGCTTGGTCATACACGAGGCCTTGCATAGGCACAGGGCAGATCCTGTGTACAGTTATTTGTGAGACTGAAGGCTAAACATGGATTTCATTGCCTAATATTACGCATCTGAGATGGAATGCTTTGCCTTAACATTTTTGCCTTTCAGGACTTCCTTTTGTTCATTTTCCCTGGGACATGTTTTTTCCTAAATGAGGATGCAGAGTAGCTACCTGCTTACAGGGGTGGATGCAAAGACGATGTGGTCACACCACTCTTTTGGACCATGCCACAGGAGCAGCAGCTGGAGACTTGTTTTATGGCTTTGACCCAGGTAAGAAGTCCTTCCCCTGTACCTTCCCCTCTGGGCTCAGTGGCATTGTCCCTGGCTGACCCAGGGTCAGAGAGAGCTCCAGAGCCAATACGACCTTGCTCCAGTCAGGCTGCATGGGGAGCTGGGCTCAAAATGGGGCAGCAGCAGCAGATGGGGCCAAGAGGAATGAGAGGGGAGGGGATGTATTGCTGTAGCCTGGCTACAGCAATACATGTATGGCTGAGCCTGGCTCACCAGGCAGCCCAGTGGGAGCAAGGCAGGAATGACTCTGGAGCTCCCCTGAACCCTGGGTGACTGGGGAAAATGGCAGAAAGGGGAGGTTGAAAGTGGAAGGGAGGGCAGGGGGAGTCCTGCTGAGCACAGAGGGGAAGGGAAGGGGTGCTGAGGGCAGAGGAGGTATTCCAACTTGATTCAGGGATTTAAGAAAATACCTCAGCCGCTGCTCTCACATCATGGTTTGCTTGCTGTAGGTGAGGGTGGGCAGGACCGGGGACTGCAGAGAAGTTCGGCTACCTTTGCAGCACTAGTTGCTACACCCACACCCCGCTTTACAAAATCCTGGATCCATCTGTGCCAATTTATGCATAATATATTAATGTGAAGTTAAGGCATAAATGCTTAATGTTGATAAACAGTTTATAATGACAGTTGGTTCTGCTGCTAAACACAGAACTGGTGCCCAAGTGGAGATACAATTCAAGTTCCTGTTTCCATGTTTTCCATTCACCAATTGAAATACTGTTCCTGGCTTGGTTCACTAGGTGTTTTCAGACCATTTTGAGTTATTAATCACTGGTTGTTGGAAAACTCCCCTGACTACCCTTGTTACATGCCAACTAGTACTGACAAATACGAATTTGAGGTCAGTTTCATGGCAGAACGATGTATAAAAGTTTACAATTAACAAAAACAGAATGCTACGTACATTGCCACACCAACATGGCCATGTTTCTAAGAAGGGCCTTCAAATCAAGCAGAAAAGGAATACAAGTCAAATGTGTGTCCAATCTCTGACCCAAAGTCTAGGCAACGGCTCTCTGTTTTAATAGAAATCAATGTTAAAAACATATGGAGCCAGGGAGTCAGTCATTCACTGTATTAAAACAAGTAGTTTTACACTACTTTACTACAGTTATTTTTACATCTGCCTATTATGGCAAAAAACATATGATTCTACAGCTGTTGTAATAGACTGATAAAGCCAGGCATAGCCTAACTACATTTTAAGCACTACAATTTAGTGCAATTATTTGAAAATATACAATCTGCTCTGTCAATTAAACATTATTTTGATTATATTTTTCTGATATATCACATAACCAGCTTTAGAGCATCTTCTGCGAAAATTGACATGTGGTTGCTACTGTCTGTGTAACAAATGGCAAGCTAGTATTTTTTTTTACAACCTCACACGATCCAAGCTTTAAGAGGATTATAATATCTCTCCCATCTACAAGGTACATAGGAATTATTGTCTGCCAATATAACAATATTCAGCTGTAGCTGACAGCTAGAATTTCCTTCATGTTTTCAGGGCTGAATAGAAGAACAGAAGCAGGACTTAAAATTCTGGCAGAAGTTATACAAAAGTAACATAGGTTGCTTCACACTTCTTTGCTCAGATGTACAGAAGGAATTGTGCATGTACATTATATCAGTGTCAAAATTTATTCTAAATTTCATGAACGTAAATACTGACTGTGATTCCCAGCAACCCAATCATGCCTTTAAACCAACATATGTGAATAACTGATTTTTTGCTTTAGTGCCTGAACTGAAAACAATTATTAAAAAAATTCCTAGTCAACAAGAAATATTTTTTCATTTTTTTCTTGCCAGATTAGAACACTAAATGGAATAACTTATTCCAGGTTGAATGAAGCTATAAATTCACTATGAAACATGTGGAAGTGGTATCATCTTTTCTAAATTAAAAATAACTAAATTTGGTTTAGAATATTAAAAATTAAAAATCAATATGTTATATTAAAATTGTCAAAATGGACTGCTTTGGCTTTCAAAATCTTTCTCTACTGTTTCTGATTAAAATATTCACTGAATCAGCACAAACTAAGACTCACTTTGATCCACTTGAATCTGTATTTTCTATTTAATAAACTATTCATCTGAAAAAAATCACCTTGCTTCATTGGGGACACAATGAATTAATATTTTCCAACATGTTTTAGAGATCAATTCCTACCTCTGCTCTTTGTCACTACTATCTTGTGTATGATATCATTTATGAAATTGTGCTGTAAGTGGCCACGCTGCTTGTTTATATCCTTGGGAGAACCGTCTACAATTTAATTAATGTCTTCTAAGACCCAGGACTCCACTATATTCAGGAGTTTGAATAATTACATAAAAGAGCATATCATTCAACAAGAAGATAGTAGAGACAGCAAGGAGAATGCTGAAGCAAATGTAATGACAGTTATTCATACCAAGCGGTCAATTATGTACTTTTTATATGACTATATTATAAGACATGACAGTAGGGATTACCCCCAACCCAATAAAGTGGGATTAGAGTGAGAATCTTGTTTTGGATACAGCATTAATTTATTCTAAGCAGTAATATTCAGGGCAACACACACTTTTAGAATGAAAATATATGATCCATGTTTTAAAGCAAAAACATGTTATTTCAGGACAAAGTAGTCTTAACAAAGGAGACTTTGAAGAGGGTAGAAAAAAAAAAACAAAACTTAGTAACATTCCTAAAAGATGATGAACAAATATAAAGAACCTGATTTTTCAAAAAAATTGGGACTTGAGGCATGCATGTACTGGTACCCATTAATCTACAAACACAGTTATAGTGACTTGAATTAACCACAGAACTGCACACACAGATGATCAGTTATGCATCTAGCTGTCCATCTATCACATTCCATGTATTAATTGCATGCATTTAATTATTATGTAATATTTGCATTTTTGTAGGACCAAAAAAACCCAGTCAAAATCACAGTTGGTCATACAACCATTCCAGGAGATGTAGTTCTTTCCTTAAAGAGCAAAAAGGGAATTCTCAAAGCTTAAGAATGTTGCCCAAATAGCAGAGCAGATTGGTGCCAGACTTGATAATAGAACTGAGGTCTCCTGACACCCTTCTGTGTGTTAGACCATGCTACCTTCTAATAACTGTCTACATAAGTGTATGCATGACTTCATGAACATGCTGGCAGAGCTAAAAAGCAGATCATTTATTAATAATGCTTGCTTTTCTCCAGTTGTTTTGTCTTCTATAGGTTTATATAACACTTTTATATTTCTGTGTCAAGCGTTTTGCCCTCTGCATTTTATTCATACCAGCTTGCACTGGCTGAGAAGCTCAATTCTAGCAAAGCAGAAGAGACCAATGAAAGCCAGGCACAAGCAAGCAACAAGCCACCAGGAAAGTGCACATCACACACATACACATACACACACACTTACTTCTATGAAATTAAGTTGGTCATGTTGGAGCTTGTAGTAAAGCCATGGCCATGGTGCAGCTGTGATGCCTCCTGGTGGCCATGTGGCCTCTGCCTGGCTCTGGCTTTGTTGAAGCCCTTCCCTTTGATCTCTCTCCTGCCACGCCTTGCTCTTATTGAAGGTTATATAAGGGAAGATGCCCTTGGGCTCTGAGTAAGCCTGAGCCCATGCTAATCACCACTGGGCCCCTCCTAGGTCCTCTCAGTCACCATCCTGTGCCCTCAGGTTAGTAGGCCCTCTCAGCCTGTCCACACCTCTGCTGAGCATTTTTCATCTTAAGGGCTCGTTGTGTGGCTCTGTACATCCCCTACACCATGCCCCAGGCCTCGTAGGTGTTTTTTTCTGTGTGATGTTGCTTATTTGTACACTCAGCCCCCTCTTGGGCCTTCGGACCCCTCCTCCCCAGGTCTCCTTTCCTGAACTCTAGGGTACCTGGTCCTGCACACCACCCCTCCTCCGGGCTCCCAGACCCCTGGTCCTGCACAGCCCCCCTCCTCTGAGATTAAGGACCCTCTGCGGGTTCAAAATAAAACAGGCAACCTGCCTATAAAACCCTGGCTTCCCCTGCCCCGGAACTTACCTCTGCTCCCAGGCCTGCAGGGTTGTTTATATTGTTATCAGTCACTTCTGGAGCCCTGCTGCTAGGAACTTTTCCACTGTGGCTGCCAAGGAGACACTACCTGACCAGCTCAGGCTCTGGGCTTATATAGGTCCAGACTGAGCCCTCTACTAGTCAGGTGAATCTCTCATTAGTCCCCTGTACCACCTGCAAGCAGCTCTGAAGGATGCTAGCTCCCTTAAAGGTGCACCCCAGTGCCCTGCTACAATCCTACATAGCAAAGAATAATCAAACCAATCCTCTGACCATGAAAGGAACCATTTGGCAGGTCAGCAGTGTGAAAAAGTTAGAGATGCAAGTCCTCAAAATGCTGAAGTGGACTGTTTTCAATAGTTATAACAGCTAAATGTCACATCCTACTTCATCAAAATGCTTCTTTCATAGAACAAGCTCTCCCTGGGAAAAGTGAGAAATGAAAACCTGAGGAATGAAGTCTCTTGAGGTGCTGGTGACAGAATAGAGCCCTAATAAATGATGAAGCACAGACCTTCTTACGTCCTCAGTTGCATACCATCCAATATACAGCCCACTTGAACACTGTTGGCAAAGCACAGTCATGGCTTCATCCACATTTATGGCCAAAAAAAAAGTCAGATAATGGAGAAATAGTATTTCCCAGCTAAAAGGCAGTAAATATTAATTGATAGCAACAGACTTGTTTTCATATGGCTTCCTTGTCTCTTCTAATGAGCTGCTTTTGCTGATGTACCCATGCAGCTTTCCTGCTTTATTTAGCAAAAAATGCAATAAACAACAATTGCATATGTATTAAAGAAAATAGAATATTAGGCTCAAACCACACAAAGAATATATACAGTATGGTTTTCATACAGTCTATGACTACCTGTAACTCTCATGCCCCTTCCAGGTACAATGGAGAAACAACCATTGGCACCTTCCTGGTACAATTTCTCTCCCTTCATAAGGGCTATATTCATTATTAAGGGCCAATTTCCAGCTAGCCCCTGTGTGATTGTGCAAGACCCAACCTATTCTGCCTCTTGGGCCATGGTAGCTGCTAGAAATATGTAATAAGGTAGATTCACGGTAAGCTTGGGGCTGTCTCCCTCCACATCAGTCAGCAAATAAGAGTAATATGCTTTTCTAAGGATGCAGTGACATGCAAGGGTTCACAGGCTGGAGTTATGTATGTCTGTGTGTGCTTACAGGCAACGTGTGGGCACTTGTACACATGACAGAGTTTAAGTCCTTAGGGTTGCATTCCTTAGGGTGAGTTTTTAATCAAAATGGTGGGGTTTCTTTTTCTGTCACTGTATATATGTTCTTGTCCTGGCAGCTGCAGGTACCTGGTTAAGGCAGAGGTGGCGAGGGTCCTGATCCCCTCTTTGTCTTCTTCAGCAGAGCCTGCCCACTTCTACTGTGGCCAGGGGAACTTTAATCCATGCCATTAATCTGTCAGCTTGCCCCCTGGCCATGGGAAAGGAGAGCAGGCTCTGCAGAAAAAAAGGATTGAGACCCTTGCCACTTCTGCCTTTAGCAGGCTTCTGCAGCAGGAATGGGCTGATTTGCCCATGGGGCAGTGCAGGGAGGTGGCAGAAGGGTGGCTGGGTATGCTGGCAGCTGGAGAAGGTGGTGGGGATAGTGCACCAGGTGCTGGAAGTCTGGGCAGACTCAGGGAAGCTAGCAGCCTTCCTAGACAGCCCCATATCCTGGGCACCAACCCCGCTGCCTTTTCTGGGTGTCAGAACACTGAGCAGCCCTCCTGCTGCCTCTCCACACTGCCCCAGGGGCAAGCCATCCCATTCCCAGATGGCCCCAGGCATCCTGCAGTGAGGAGCCTGATCCTTTTTTTCTGCAGAGCCTGCCCACTTCTCTTGCGGCTGAGGGTGAACTGACTAATGGACAAACTCATTTAAAACCCCCAAAACTCATGTACATGTAATGTGCGATGCCATTAAGCCATACAAAGAGAAATTTTTGTCACGTCTACATCATGACATCGTAATGTGTACAAGCACTCTGTAAGTTGAAAGCACTGCTCCACTCATGCCACTCATTACTTCCTTTAGTCCTCTACATTTATAAATACCATTTTTTGGCACAGACAATTACGGGCAGCAAACTGCAACAGTGATGCATATAACTGGGACTTTTTTTAAGAGGCAGCACAGATACAGCCCAGGAATTTATTAGCTACTAATCAAGGCAGCAGCCAAAACTCAAATATGTTTAAACATCTCTCAATTGCATTTTTCTTTCCCGTCTGTTCATTGAGTGGCATGTAACTGTGAGAATACTGCTTTACAGTAAAGGAATTTAAACTTGGGAAACTCTCACCAAGTCAGGGCATTTCAGTATCTCCAACAATGCTAAGGCAACAGGATCATTGCTAACGTGTGGGAAAGGGTTACAATTGCCCTTCTAGCTAATGCCTCCAGAACCAATTGCAGAAGTAACACTTACAATCCAATCATCCAGGCGTGTCAGTGCAAGGAACTACAGAATATTCTTCCATTTCTTTCCTAACTCTGTTACATTTAAATTACATTTGCCTAGATTATAACATGACAACCTACACATTACTTAAACATATAGGAATACTAATGATTAACACCAATGATATGATCAATACTGCAAACAGAATGAAGACAAAGACAGTCCCCTGCCTTGAAGAAGGCATTTTACAAATAGTTGCACTTCTGATTCTTTTTGTAGGAAAATGGTGCTGTCTATTTTACATTCTCATCTATATACAATTTAAAAGCCAGGTGAAGAGAATATAAAATGCACTCAAAATCCAGAGAAAGCAGCTATATTTGATTTTTGTATTCTAGTTAAGAGAGGAAGGCCCAATGAGGCATCCTTTTCTGGACCCACAATTGTTTGAAGAGTCAATTAATACCACTCTAACATCTGTTTAACTAATCTGATGTCATCCTTGTTCATGGTAAGTGTCAGAACCCCTCATTCTCAAAAGGACCTTGTGGGTGCCCTTTTGTTAGTATTTATAATCCAGTTTCCAGGAGGTGGATGTTTAAACATAAATGATACAAACTGGAAGCCTTGTGGCAGCAGCAAAGTCAAGGATTAAGTACACATCTTATTCCTATCAGTGGTTTCTATAGCACAGAGTTGGCAAGACACAGAGGGAAGCTGATCCACTTGCAGCCCAAACAGACACTGTTCTCAGAACAGGAACACACTTGACAAGGTGCTGAGGTTCTCTTGCAGTGTTTTCTTAATGCCAGTATTGCTCATATGGCAGAGAGAAAATTATAATTGCCAACATATGATATGAAGATGGCCACAAGGTTTGAAACGCTGGTATTTTCCCACCCACTTGCATAGAAGCGTTGAATAAAAAGGAAATACTTCAAAGGGAGGAAATGTTTTTCTCTTCTCTTTTTTGAGGAGAAGATTCTAGCTCAGGGGTGTCAAACGCATCTGGTCTAATGAGGCAGGTGAGTGGCCCAGGACCAGTCCACTGGCTGTATGAAAAGTGTGGGGCTGGCCCCACAAGCCAAATTAGGCCTACAGCCTTCTCCCTGGGCCTGGCTTGGCTTCCCCACTCATATGCCAGAACCAGTACTTGGGGCACTTGTTCTAGCTGGTCCAGGGCTATACCCACACATGGTGCTCTCTTTGGCCACATCAGGACATAAGTCTCACACGGCACCCACTCCAGCCAGTCCAGGGTAGATGTCATGTACAGTGCAGGTCCTGGACTGGGCACCAGATCCAGCATGTAGGAGAACCAAGGACTCCTCCCTGCCCCCATTTTAGATCCTCTGGCTTAAGAGGGATGTTGGGCCATGTCTGCCTGAAATAAACTGTGACTAGAGCACTGCTATGTTCTGATTATCCCTGAGTACTCTATCATAGGTAGTGGGGTTGAACAGGCAGCCTCGGGGATTCTGAGTGCACTAAAATGATGTACAAGCTCTTTATTTCTCTCAACTGCAGGTCCCATGCTAATCACAGCTCAGCCAGACTCAACAACTGGATCCCAAGTGTGATCATATAACAACTTACCATTCCCAACCAGGAGACTCATTGGCAAACTTACCCCAACTGAATCTCAAGACTGGGGAGAGAACATACGGAAACAATACATTTACAAATATTGGAAAAACTAAAGACTACACTGTGCACAGAGTGGCTCCACTAACAGCAGTGTGCATGTGAGTCATACCAACTATTGGCAGTGTGCCTCCCTGGAGGAGGAAATTTGCCAGAACATTGCCACGGGCAGCTAATAATTGCCCACACACAATGGGCAATAGAAACAAAGCCCAAATATTTGAAGGTTTACTTTTAAAAATATTTTTACCATATTTAAAAAATAAAACAAGCATTATTTTATTCTTTCATATTGAAACCATTAAGTCAATTTCATCAACATTAAAACATTCATTTCCACAAGAAACCCCTTTAACTGCTTCCCTTCATGGTTGTACCGTTGTAGTGTGTGTATTTATGTAAGTCTGCCTAAGTCCAAAGAATTCCTGCAGTCACTGAAGTGCTATGCCAGGTGCTTGTAAGGATTAACCTTGCAAAGACTTAAACAGATTGGGAGTTCCTACAAATTGCTTTCAAATCCGGTTCTTAGTCTGAATGATAACTGATATCATTGGATGAAGTTGAAGAAAGGCTTCTCATATATTCATATTTGACTATTTCTACATTGTTGTTTCCTGTTTCACGCTGAAGCACAGCTCCAGGCAAGGGGTTAGGGATGTGGCATGATGTAATGAAGCAGAAAGGACCCTTTTTGTTGAGAAAAGCAGGCAGAGGTTATGTTTTCCCAATATTACCATGAGTGATTTGATCACACTGAAAGGGCTGATTTGTTTCTTGCTATCAGTAATTGATAAGGTCATGGAAAATGTGAGGCAAAGAGATATATTTGGGGATTTTTTAATCTTATGGCCGGAAAGTCTTCTATCTAGTAGTACACTCTCCCTCTGGATTGAGTAACCTTTGCAAGTTTTCCGCAAACTGATTCTGCTGAATGGGATTGATTAATGAGCTCAGACATAGAAACTGTCACTAGAAAATAGCCATTGAGATGCTGGTCAGCAATCACTAGCCTCAGGGTCAAGGAAGACTGTGGGCCAGCTTTGCTGGAAAGACAGCAGCCTTCATTTGTCTTCTCACCAACTCCATTTCAGCTGCGCCTGCTGGCACTGCTGCAGTAAAAGGTCTGCCACCATTTTTGTGATAAACTCAGACTTTGAGGACTTCTTGGTTAAACCAGAAAAATCCCTTTAGGTCTAAAATGTAATAAGCCTGATTCCCCACTGCCTTGAACCTTGCAGCGTTTCTTACACCTTTGTAGAATGAGGGCAAATGCAAAATAAGGCACTGCCATTCAGGAAGGATTAGATCCACTGGGGATATTATTTGTGATACTTGCTCTCAGCTCTCCCTGTGGTAAATGTTACAAAAGTCACCATTTCCTTGAGAAAGTACTTGCTGTATTCATACTGGAAAAACTGGAGCACATGGCTCCAGTTACTTAATGGAGGTGAAGCTGATGTACACCACCTGACAATCTGGCCCTAAGTATAGTCCATTAGACTTAAGCCATTCACTTTTACATGAAACTTCACAGAGATTCATGGGGTCCTTGCTTGCCCCTCCCCTCTGCTTGAGAGCAGCCAGCATATTTAAGAGTTGCTCCCCAGTAAATTCCTCCTGTATGTGTATCTGTCTTGGTGGATTGTGTAACCAAAGAAACACACATCAGAGGGGATCAACTTTACCGCTCTTATGATGTCTGCCTTCTTTGTCCTAACACTGGGTACAAATTAACCAGACAACTTAGAGGTAAAACCTTGAATTAAGCTTGAGCTAGAGAGACAAATTCTTGCTTGGGGTGTGTAAGAGACTTACAGTTTTTATGAACTGGGCATGGAAGAGGATGCATCAAAATGAACTTTCCACTTAGCTGCGGCAGTGGGAAGGTCTTGGCTTTATGCCCAGTTTATGGAAAGGTGAGATTCCTCCCTACCTTGGCCTATGCTGAGGGCAAGCAAAAACTGGGGGCATCTGAACCCCAAGCCTCCAGGCTTGAGTCTGAAAGTAGGATGCTCGCCAAAGGATTAGGAATCATTTGAAGCCCCAGATGGGAGTGGAGAATTAATAATGCTTGCTTTTCTCCGTAGGTTTGTACAAATTGATATTTTTGTGTCAAGTGTTCCACACTCTGCATTTTATTCATACCAGCTTGCACTGGCTGAGAAGCTCAGTTCTTATAAACCAAAACAGACTAATACAAGCCAGGCACAAGCAGGCAACAAGCCACCAGGAAAGCACACATATGTGCACATGCATGTACACGCACACGCATGCACACGCACACACTTCTATGAACTTAAGTCAGTCATGCTGGAGCTTGTAGTAAAGCCCTGGGGAAGCTGTGATGCCTCTTGGGGGCCATATTGCCCCTGCCTGGCTCTGGCTCAGTTGAAGTCCTGCCCTTTGATCTCTCGCCTGCCATGCCTTGCTCTTATTGACGGTTATATAAAAGAAACTGCCGTTGGGCTCTGAGTAAGCCTGAGCCTGTGCTAATCACCACTGGGCCCCTTCTAGGTCCCCTCAGTCACTGTCCTATGCCCTCAGGCTAGTGGGCCCTCTCAGCCTGTCCGCACCGCTGCCGGTCACCTTTTGCCTTAAGGGCTTCTTATATGGCTTAAAGACTCCTTGTGTGCCAGTAATAGGGCCACTTATGGATCTGGACTGACTTACGGATTTGGAATTGCTTTGGCTCTTTTGGCTTGGAATGCCTAAAATTGTAATTAAAAAAATATATAAGTAACGCATCAGGATTGCCACATATAGATTATAGTAATTCCCAAGAAAAGGATGAGAGGAAAGATGTAAAAAATGAAAGAAAGGCAGAGAAATTAAAAGATAAGATAAGCATATTACATTTCTCCTTGATAGGTTTCCTTTTTCAACTTTGCATAATTTCTTACTATTTCATAGCTTAGCCCTGGGTTTTATTCCCAGAAAGTTAGGAAATAGATGGCTGGAGGGCAAGCAGTGACAGCAGATGAGGAAAGGGACTGGGAAAGGCAAAATAGTTACCCTTTTCCTTTAAAACTAGGGGTCCACTGAACCTAGCATGGAGAAAGGTAGGGATTTTTTCAGATCGACTGTCTTAGAGAATACGATTCTCTCTCTTTTCCGCAAACTACTTAAGTATGGACAGTGCAATTACCATGTCAATCTACTGCTTCCCTGACCAGGAGTCACTACCTTGAGAATCACAGTAGTATGGTCTCCTTGCCTTTTCTGTCTCTGTTGCCCTTGCTGAGAATGCCAACACTAACACGTGCTAGTTAATGCAGAAGGGAGGACAATTAGAGTGTAATGTTACACAGACCCCTGTCTACAAACTAGACAGACCACCAAATTACTGTGACAAAGTCCAGTAGCCAGGCATCAGATAGTCACAGCCATCTTGCCTGGAATCAAACAGGCATCTTTGAGATGAAAAGTCTTGTATATCCAGTTACCAATCCCTTAGCTGTATGTATTACAGCAGTGTTTACATTGTGACTGGAACCAACCAAAACCAGGACATCTAAAAGAAGAGTTGAAATTCCACCCTCAAACCATCTTCTGGTGTATGATATTTGTGCATTTTTAATTAAAAGACCAGGCTAAGAAGAGAAAACAATTTCACTCAGAAGAGACCTACAACAAAAATTGTCTATTTCTATGTCACTTGAAGAATTACAAAGTTCTTTCAGTGAATATCTTGTTTGCTAAACTATGGGTATTATTATGGAGGAACTTACTGCTGTAAACAAACAAACACAAAAAACCTGAAAAACAAAACAGCAATGACAACAGACAAATACTGTATTATATCGCTACCCAGGCAAGGGCCAATATTACAAATCTACTATTATGATATTAATCACTACAGGAAACTGGATTTTTATTACAGATCATTTTTGGCTATGTAGCCAGAAGTTGTTTTTCTGGTTGTTATGAGTGGACATGATAGCTACCTCATCATGAGAGAAGAATATTTTTTCTTACATTTCTTCCATGACTCTAACTTTTAGTTTTTGTTTAACTTAATCTAGCCTCTAACCCATTTACACACTTTTGAATATAGCACCTAAAAACGGTTATGCTAACTTCACTCTAGCTTTAAGCTTAAAATATGATTTGAAAAATCAGATTTATGTATTTTTCTTCAGATGTTCTATTCTCACTCTACCCAGGCATGAAGACACATAGCATATACTGCCTCACTTAGGCTGCATACACTTAGGCTGCATCTGGTTGGGTCCGCGGCACCACACACTGCACTGTGACAGGAGTACCTCTTCAGGTCTGTCTAGTAGTGACCCTGCAACACCGATTAAGGGCCAACCGCCTGCCTTCTCACCTGCCATGCCTTGTTGTTACTTGCTTGATTGGAAGATATTAAGCAAGAGGGAGGCTGCCCATTTTCTGTCTCAGTGCCTGGGGCACTATGTGTGGCTCCTTTCCTCCCCTTACACTGCAGCCCAAGCCTCGCAGATGAACCTGATGTTGTTTGGGTCTGTTCCACTCTCTGCGCCACATGGACGCTCTCTGGCTTGTCTCACAGCCTGCACCCTCACTGGCGCCCTCTAGCTTGTCTCACAGCCTGCACCCCTACTGGCACTCTCTGGCTTGTCCCGCACTGCCTGCTCCGGACTTCTCGCAACAGCCCGCTCCGGGGCTGGGGTCAATACACCACAAAATGTTGTGCCCTCTCTGGCGCCGGGGTTCCCATGCTACTGTGGAGTCCCTATGAGGCCCCCTCCAACCTCTAATAGCCTCACCTGGTCCTTTTGTGTAACAACAAACACAAAACACAAAGCCCCCTGGGCTGTAACATAACACCCATCTGGCCAAACAACATTCATTCCCTACCGGGGGAAATACTCCAACCCCCCAGCAGCGCTCCAGGGATGCTCACACAGTCAGAGTTGTCCCTTCTGTCTGCACTGTCTGAGTTCCTCCTTCCTTGGTCACCAGAGGGGAACTCCCCTCCTGGCCTCCCGCCTGGGTTTATATGGGCCAGGCCCTGCCCCTTCCTCTCAGCTAGCTCCCCAGCAGTTGTCCTGGCAACCAGCACCTGTTACTCTGGCTGCCTAGGCAACTGGCAGCTGAACCTCTCCCATCTTGCCACTAGGGGTTTCCCCTGAGTTGTTTTTCTGCTCTCAGGCTCAGGGCACCTGAGTGATCTGCGACATACACATTCAGGGATTTCCCATGCTGCTACCTTGCAGTCCGGGGTAGAAAAAAAAAAAAAAAAAAAAAAAAAAAACACATGCAGAAAAAAAAAGCAGGGTAGCACACATGGAGACAGCATGGACCAGAGCCTGGTTGGTCGCAGAAACATCACAGCTGCAGCTTCCCTGGCTCCAGGACCTCAAGTAAGGCTTCCAGGACTAACACAGTTGCTTCCCCTACCCCACCTGGTGTACCCTGCCATGCACCAGAGCATGTGTGTCACAAGCATTCCCTGTGGACAACTAGCAGTGGCACAGGGTCACATAGTCTAGAAAACAGCCTGAGACCCAAAAGAAGTATGTACCATACTATCCCATAACACAAGATAAGTAACACCAGCTACAAGGCCCCAGAACAGAGGGGGCCTGAGTCCTGTTTTTTTGGGGACAGATTAAATTAAGAGTAGGCCCGGAAGGCTACGTCGATGTGTGACCACAGAGAGGCAACGAACCAGAGATAGCCATGAATGAAGAATCATCAAGGGGAAAGGAGAATACAAAAGCAGAGACTTGAGATTAACAAAGAGTCCCTTCCTGTCCCTCCTTGCCCCTGTACATCCTGCTCCCTGAGAGGGATCCCCATCCCTGTCCCCATCCCCATCCCCTAAGAAGGGTCCCAGAGGCCACTACAGACCAAGGGCATACCAGCAGCCCATCTCATGCACCCAACTGGAGTGGGGGCTGTGGGCCTTGGCATCCCGCCTCCAGACTGCTGACATGCCATGCTCACACCTAAGAAAGAGCCTCAGAAGTGAAGCCTACATTCTGGCCAGATGTACCTTGACTCTGATGACAGCCCTAGGATTGGTAGATATAGAACTGTTCGATTATTTGTATTGTTGCTTTTTTGTTATTACTCTGTATCAATAAATTCACCTATTATCAACTGGCAGGCACTGTGGTCGGTATGAGGGTTATGCCTACTCAGAACAAAGGTATAAGGGCTGGTTTCCTAAAATCCAGTGTCTAGTTATCCCCAGGGAACCAAACATCCATCTTGTCTGAACATAGCCTTAGTATATACCTTCTCTGCCTTTGTGTTTCAAGAACCAAAGATGGATAACTCATTGCTTAGTTAACATCTGGTTACCTAGGGTCAAGTATTTAAAGGTGTTGGGTGTTACAGTGACATTCTAAGGCAGGTGACCTTAGTATAAGCATTTTGTGTGCCTGAAAGAAAAGCCTGACATCTCTCTCAACTCTAAGTTGGTCCAATTAAGATATTATCTTATTATTTCTCTAAAGGTACTGAGGTGCCTTACTCCCACTGAAGTCAATAAGCATTTGATACCTACCTGCCTTTAGAAATATAGCCATTAGTCTCTGATCCCAAGCCTCCACATTTCAATGAGTTTGGGATGAGGCCATAAGTCACAACCAGTATTACTGATCAAACTTCATTGATTGGAGCAAACACTGCCCTCAGATGGGTGTGCATGGAACACATGGGATCTGTGGAATCTGAAGGTAAAGAATACGTTCCTTTGATGACTCATATACTAACTCTAATTATACCTTTCTGTAAGGTTTTTTTTTGTTTTTACATAAAACAGAACAGAAAATAAAGATTTGTTATCTATTTTTGGACATGATTAAAAAAGTAAGTCTGAGAGTTTGTCATTGAGCCCATAAGCCTAATATACAGCAGATCTGCTGTCCTAACTCTGCTACCAACTCCCTGTGTACTCCCCTTCTATGGAGGGTTGCTGCAACAACAAATGCACTATAATGACATGCATCAGGGAGAAACCCCAAAGCATTACCAGCTTATACCAAACTAACAATAAAATTAGTGCTTCAGAGTTGAAACGTTTCAAATGCAGGAGTTCTGTTTCAAATGCAGGAGTTCTGCAAAACTAAGGTCAAATGTTGCTTTTGGTGTGTAACCAAAATTTTAGCAAGTGGTGTTGTGAGGACCAGAGTTACAGTAATACAGTAGTTTTGTTACCTGCACTTCATATGGAGCATGGTAAAATAAAAGTAATTACAGTGTATCATTTCTACTGAAAAACTTCCTAATATAAGTTAGCAAAGGTATTCTGTACTTCTTGCCATAAGCTGCTTCAGTTTTCTTGTTTACTGTTACATGGTCCATGTGGCTGGGGTAGGGTAAATCAATGAATTCTCCCCCTCAGGGGCTCTCCTACCACGCCTTCGATGTTGAGAGAATAAAGAGAGATTTTAAACCCTGAAGGATCATGCAATTGATCACCCTGTGTGAGGGAGCGGGGGCTAGGGGCGGCCGTGAACTCCCTAGCCCCCCCTACCGTCACGTTAGGGTGAACGTAGCACCCTCAGAATCTCGCCCGCCACGACTTTGATGACTAATATATTGTGGAGGCTGCCTGTTTCCCTAGTGGACGGTACTGGTGTTCCTGTCCCTACTCCAGACTGGGGTATCTATATGCGTCCCGCCTTAAGGGCTATGCGTACCTCCAAACCTCCCCTTCAGCACGCCCCAAGCCTCGCAGCTGTTCTGGGGACGTTTGGATGGTCCCTCGCCCCTCGGGTGCCCTTGTTCTCTCTCTTGGTCCCCGGGGCTCCTCGCCCACCTGGCGCCCCCTTAGGTCGGGCTCCTATCTCCAGCCCGCTCCCGGCGCCTCAGGCCTCTCTTACTGGCCTCCAGCTAATCGCTGGCGCCCCCTGGGTCCGGCTCGCTAGCGCCGCCTAATACCGGCGCCCCTTGAGTCTGGCTTCTCGCCGGCGTCCAGCTAACCACCGGCTCCCCCTTGGGCCGGCTCGCTCTCGCCGCCCTAGTCTCGGCGCCCTTGGGCCGGCTCGCTCTCGCCGCCCTAGTCTCGGCGCCCTTGGGCCGGCTCGCTCTCGCCGCCCTAATGCCGGCTCTATCGCCGCCCTAGTCTCGGCGCCATTGGGCCGGCGCTATCGCCGCCCTACTCTCGGCACCATTGGGTGGCTCGCTATCACTTCTTATTCTGCCCCGCTCTGGGGCCTTGCCCTCTCTAGGGCCGGGGCCTAGCGCCTCGCGCTCTGTCCTTGCCCCGCTCTGGGGCCTTGCCCTCTCTAGGGCTGACACCGCGCGCCTCGCGCTCTGTCTCTGCCCTGCCCTGGGGCCTTGCCCTTTCTAGGGCTGACACCGCGTGCCTCGCGCTCTGTCTCTGCCCTGCCCTGGGGCCTTGCCCTTTCTAGGGCTGACACCGCGCGCCTCACGCTCTGTCTCCGCCCCGCTCTGGGGCCTTGCCCTCTCTAGGGCTGACATCGCGTGCCCCGCGCTCTGTCTCCGCCCCGCTCTGGGGCCTTGCCCTCTCTAGGGCTGACACTGCGCGCCCCGCGCTCTGTCTTCTGCCCCGCTCTGGGGCCTTGCCCTCTCTAGGGCTGACACCGCGCGCCTTGCGCCAGGGGCACAGGCGCTCGCCACTGTGCCTATCTCCTTGACCCTTCTCTGGGTCTAGTTGCTCCACTGGGCAACACCCCACCCTTATGGGCTGGGGTCTGCAACCTTGTACACCGCGCCTCCCTGGTGCAATACGGTGCCTCCCTGGTACCGACAATAGTGCCCCTGGCACTGTGCCCCTACTGGGCACTGGGAACCCCCAAGCTGTTGGGGAGCCCCCGTGAGGCCTCCTCGCTCCCCTACAGCCTCACCCGGTCCTCCGGTTCAAACTGTAACTCAAACTCAAGCCATCTGGCTGCAACATAAACACAGAGGCTCCATACGCCTAACCATACCTCCAAGCCCTACCAGGGCTCTCAGTCCTACCTCCCGTCAGGGCGATCTGGTTCCCCGCATCATCGCAGCCAGTTAGTGTGGTAAGGCCGCGACCACTAACTCTGGCCACTCAGCTCAGCCGCAGAGCTCCTGCTCCTGCGGCAGCCAGAAGGGAACTGTGAGTCAGGCTCCGGCCTAAGCTGCTTATAAAGGCCTGGCCCTGCCCCCTTCTGGCCATGTGACCCGCCTAGTCACCCTGGTAACCAGCACCTGAGCTGCCTGGGTGATTGGCAGCTCTGCCAATCACCCTCACAGTCACTGGGCACCTACGTGACTCCGTGACACCCTGCTCTTAAACAAAATGAAAATTGGTTTTATTTTGTTTCCCAGTTACAAACATGGCTGCAGCTGTTTTTCTTACAGCACAGGGCTCTGCGTCCCCTTTTTCTATGATGCCACCAGAGAGGTTATATCCTGATCTCTCCTCCTGTTTCTTCTTAACAGGTCTCTGCTGTCTATCCCAGTCCTCCTCTGAACTCCCTCCATCCAACACACCAAGTAAGTGCTTGCCGCTTATTTTTCTGCGAGCACAGGGATCATGCCACGGTTCATCTCACTTGGTGCATGAGGCTTCATTGCTCCTGCTCTGAGTCTCAGCTGCCCATGGCAGTGCTAGCCTCTCTTCCCTTCCCTGCTTCTTCATGTGCCCTTGGGGGCAGTCTGCCATCCCAAAGTTCTCCCCTTTTGTAACCCCCTAGTTCCTAATCTACTGTGCCTGTCTCCCCAGTGTGAAGCAAGGCACGGCTGTGTCCTGCGCCAGTGTCTGTCCCCTTTCTGTGACCCAGTGTGACAGGGGGTACTCTCCTGAGGCCAGGTCTCATGTCACCCTGCCCACCTGTCACCATGGGTCAATCAGCCTGGTCTTTCCTGCCATGACTTTGCTGTTCCTACAAACAGATGGCAAATACCGGAGACTGCCCATTATATGCCCTGATGCCGGGGGCACTATCTGTGGCTCTGAACCTCACCTACACCTCAACCCATGCCTCACAGATGGCATCCAGGTTAATATTACTCTGGGTCTGAGACCAGAGCAAACTGAGTCCAAAGTTGAGCTACACACACACACACACACACACACACACACACACACACACACATTTACACCAGCTCCCCTCTCACATGAGGCCTGTTCCACTTTACCACTGTCTCACTGGGGCCCCTGGCATATTACCTGTTACCGGGCCACACTCCACTGTTCTGCTTCTCCTTCAGTGGCCCCTATTGGGTCATCAGGCTTTGCTACTCCCATATTGCCCTCGCCACGCAGGACCTTCAGTTCCCATGAGTTCCCCTACTCTATGTGAGCCAGCCCTACACCAAATCCTGGGCTAATTCTGCCCCAAGCCCCTCACCTGGCCCAACTTCCCATGGGGTTAGCCTTCAAGCTTACTCCCATTTGGCCCTACTCAATGCTCCCTTTAGGCTGTCCTTCAGGCCTACTCCAACTTCAGCCCTTCTCAGCCCCCCCACACGCACAGCCCTTCAGGCCTACTCGCACTTCAGCCCTACTCTGTGCAGGGCCTTCCAATGCTCTCCATACTACCCCCTCTAGGTTCTCTGGGATCTAATATCCCTGCTGGGCTCACTTTACTGGGTTCTTTCTGCCCTTAGTAAGATCTGTCAGTGGCACCACCATCTGTGAAAAACCTTTGGTAAATTTGCCATAATATTTTGCAAATCTGAGAAAGAACATGAGCTGTTTTAGGGTCCTTGGGAGTTGGTACTGGTGAAGAGCCTCCACTTTATTGGCTACAGAACTTATTTGGTCTTGACAAACCATGAACCCTAGGTACTGAGTTTCCCTTTTTCCTAAGGCACACTTTTTTGTACTGGCCTGCCTCAGTTCCCTCAGAATTGCTATAAGGTGTCAACAGTGCTGATCCTATTTTTTGAAAAATATTATTATGTCATCAATATATGCTGAAGCATATTCTTGATGAGGGGCAAGGACGGTGTCCATTAGTCTCTGGAATTAGGCTGCAGCACCATGCAACCTGAAAGGCATTCTCCTGAATTAGAATAGCCCTCAGGGAGTGTCAAACGTGGTCTTTTCCCAGTTACTGGCAGCCATTGGGATCTGCCAGAATTCTTTATGTCTAATGTTGGCATGTATTTAGCTGTCTCGACCCTTTCTATCATATCTTCTATTCTAGACATGGGGAAGGCTTTGAATGTTGCAACTTCATTAACTTTACGGTAGTCTATACAAAGCCTAAAGGTCCCATCGGGTTTTGGTACAATCACCAAGGGACTTCTCCAGAGGCTGTGAGATTCTTTAATCACCCCCAGACATTGCATCTGCTCTATCTCACTCCAGACTGCTGCCCATTGGTGTCTCGGCAGGTGTGTCCACTGGTTGCATACTATGCAACCTGCTAGGGTCTTTATTTTGTGTTCTGTTCTCAGGCTTCAGCTGGCACCTCTGTGAACACATCTCCAAATTCTTTCACTATGTTTTTAGGTCAGCTTGTTGCATTTCCTCTAGGGTATCTCTGACCTCAGGAGTCTCTTTTTCCTCTCAGGATACTTCTGGGTCCTGGAGGTTCTCTAGATAAACATTTCTCTGCATCAATCACCCCATCTGGGGAAGCCACTTTCATAAGAGATTTACATGGTAGATTTGCTTCCTGCAGACTGGCTCAGTCCTTTAAACCTCATAATTAACAGGGCTAACTTTCCTAGTTACCTGGAAGGGCCCATTGAGCTAGCAATTTATGAGTATTATCAGGTAGCATTATTAGACTTGGTCTCCTTATTGTAATTTTCTCTCCTTGGCCTGTCTGTCATAAAGCTGCTCCTGCTTAGCTTGGCTTGTACTTAAATTGTCTTGTGTGATGGAGTGGGCTTTGTCCAGTCTCTCTCTGAACTCCACTATCACCTTTGGAAGTCTGTTTCTCTTCCCCTCTGGCTCGACCCAATGTTCACAGATCAGACCTATTAACCCACGTGTCTTATGGCAATAAACTAATTCAAAAGGTGTGAATTGTGTGGAAGTCTGTGGGGCTTCTCGGACAGCAAACAATAAGGGTGGTAACACCTCTTCCCATTTATGTGGATCCCCTTGAATACAGGCCAGTATCATATTTTTTAAAGTACAGTTGAACCTTTCAACTAGGTCGTCAGTCTGAGGATAATACACCATCCTTAACTGCTTAATCCTTAAGGTCTCGCTGACTCCTTTTAGGATGGCAGACATGAAATTCTTCCCTTGCTCTATCCATTTTATTAAGGCTTCTGCAACCTTGGTAGCAGTCATGGAACTTAAAGGGACTTCCCTTGGGGAATCTGGTAGCACAATCAATTATCACTAGAACAAATTGGTACCCTGCCCGACTATGAGGAAAGGAAGCAGCTATGGCCACGGCTATTTGATCGAAAGGTCTTCCTGCCAGGGGTAGCAGCATCAGCGGTTCCCTTGGGGGTTTTACCCCTCTCGTTTTCTGACAGGCTGGGCACTTTTGAGAGTATTTCTGTATAATTTTGTAAATACTTGGCCAGAACACATGGCTTGTGAGTCTGACTTCCGTCTTGTCCCTCCCCAAGTGTCCTCCCATAGATATGGTATGAACTACCCAGAGTAAAGGGGTCTGATAGGTGTGTGGCACCAAGATCTGTACTCTTTCCTCCCCATCCCTTTTCCTTTTTACCCAGTACAGGATGCCATCCCTTACTTCAAAGTGTGGGTTCTGTGTCATCAGCTGGGGATCCAGTACTGACTCCTCTCATTTGGCCAGTCATTCTCGTAGGATGGTTTCACCGATTTCATAGACATTAGGGCTGGAAGGGACCTCAAGAGATCATCAAGTCCAGCCCCCTGCCCCAGGGGCAGGAAGTCAGCTAGGGTCAAAGGATCCCAGCAAGATAAGTATCCAAACATTCCTTGAACGAGTCCAGAGTAGGTGCCTGCACCACTTCTGGAGGGAGTCTATTCTAGGCCTTGGGGGCTCAGATAGTAAAGAAGTTTTTCCTTATTTCCAGCCTAAAATGGTTATGGAAGAGTTTATGACATGTGGTCCTTGTTATCTCCTGGGGTGCTCTGGTGAACAAACGTTTCCCCAGATCCTGATGCACATCCCTTATGTACTTATAGGCAGCCACCAGGTCACTCCTGAGCCTGCACTTTTCTAGGTTGAAGAGTCCCATGGCTCTCAGCCTCTCTTCATAAGGCCTATTTTCTTGCCCTCTGATCATGTGCATGGCTCTCCTCTGGACTCTCTCAAGCTTCTTGACATCCTTCTTGAATTGTGGAGCCCAGAATTGGATGCCACCAAGGCCGAGTACAGCACGAGGATGACATCCTGAGATTTACTTGAGAAACTTCTATAGATGCAAGCCAGAGTTTTATTCACTTTACTAGCTGTGACACCACATTGGTGGCTTATGTTCATCTTGTGGTCAATCAGGACCCCCAAGTCTCTTTCAGCCATGGTGCTAGCGAGAGTAGCACTGCTGAGCCTAAAGGCATGCTGTGGGGTTTTTTCCCAAGGTGGAGGACCAGGCATTTTTTGGTATTGAACGTCATCAGGTTTATATCCGCCCATTTACGAAGCATATCCAAGTCAGCCTAGATCACTAGCCTATCTTCAGGTGTGGATGCTATGCCCCAAAGTCGAGTGTCATCGGTGAACTTGGCCAGTGCACTTCTGACACCAGTGTCCACATTGTCGATAAAGTCATTAAACAGAACCAGTCCAAGGACAGAGCCTTGGGGGACACCACTGGTCATGGAACACCGTAGTGATTTGCTTCCATTGACTACTACTCTCTGGGTCTGACCTTGGAGTCAATTTCCCAGCCAGCAGACTGTGGCATAGCCGAGGCCACAGGTGGCCAATTTTTTCATAAGAAGATCATGGGACACCAGATCAAAGGCTTTTTTAAAGTCCAGATATATGATGTCAATCTCTTCTCCCTTGTCCAGGCTCTCAGTTCTGTTCCTCTCTGACCTTGTGCATCTTGAGAATCAGGTCTAAGTCTGATTCGTCGATCTCCTGGTTTGAATCTTCACCAAAACAGACTTCACCTGTTTGCAACAAAGGTTCCTCCCCTTCAGGGCCTCTCATTGCTTAGGTTACCACCTCCCACAGATGGGGCCAGTCTACTTCAAGGAGCATTGGACAAGGCAGGGTCTATGCCAAGCCTACTGCTAGCTCCTTGGTCACCCCATCACTGTCAGCTTGAGCTTTCTCCACTCATACATATATGAAGCCCCATGTTTTAAGGCATCTTTCACTGATCTCAGCTTATGCCTCTTGACCCATTGTTGTGTGTTTCCTCCTAGGTTTGCTAGAAATTGTTCCAGGATCATCATATCAATTACCTCTCATCTGAAATTTTCTTCTGGCTGGAGCCAGCATTCCACTAGATCCCTTAGCTTCTGCATGAGTAACCAGGACCTGAGCTCTTCTCCCTTCTTTCTAGCTTGAAATTTTTGTCAGTAACACTCTGAGGATAATTCCAACCGGTACAGTATTGCCACTTTCACTTTGTTGTAATCTTTGGCCTCAGATCTGGTAAGGGCTCTATATGCAGCCTGGGCTGGCGCTATCAGCAGGGTCTGATCTGAATGGCCCAGGAAGCTGGGTTCCATTTAGCAGCAGTAGCTGTATGCTCAAAAGCTTCTAAGAATGCCTCAATATCATCTTGTGTGGACATTTTGGGGATCTGGGTTCCTTCCCCTCCTGGGATCTGTTTACCTGTCATGACTTGAGTTGCTAGCGGAGGTCCTGCTGTTGGCTGAATAGCCGGATTCTTGTTTCGACCTCTTGTCCCTGCATGCAGCTTAACTCCTCCACTTGAGCCTGCTGACACTGCAGGATCCGCAGCATCATGCTTTGTCCTTGTTGCCAGTCTGTGGGTGCTTCAACTTCAATGGGGTCCATTTTGCTTGTCAGACTCCTGCAAAGTTCCTGGCCAATGCACCACTTGTGGCTGAGGTAGGGTAAATCAATGAATTCTCCCCCTCAGGGGCCCCTCCTGCCATGCCTTAGATATTGAGAGCATAAAGAGAGATGTTAAACCCTGAAGGATCATGCAATAGATTACACTGCTTTAAAACAAAATGAAAATTGGTTTTATTTAGTTTCCCAGTTACAAATGCACCACGGCCATTTTTGTCATGGCACGGGGCTGCACTTCCCCTTTTTCTCCAATAACACCAGAGAGGTTATATCCTGACCTCTTCTCCTGTTTCTTCTTTTCTTCACAGGTCTCTACTGTCTATCCCAGTCCTCCTCTGAACTCTCTCAGTCCAACTCACCAGGTAAGTGCTTGCTGCTCTTTTCTTTGTGAGCGGGGGATTGTGCCACAATTTGTCTCACCCAGCACGTGAAGCTTCATTGCTCCTGCTCTGAGTCTTGGCTGTCCTTAGCAGTGCTGGCCTCTTTTTCCTCCTATGTTTCTTCACGTGCTCCTGGGGGCAAACTGCCTCCCCAAAGTTCTCCCCTAGATCCTAATCTACCGTGCCCGTGTCTCCAGTGTGACAGAAGGCACAGCTGTGCCTTGCATCAGCATCCATGCCCTTTCTGTGACCCAGATCCTGTAGCAAAACCCCCAGTTTTTCTTTTTCTTCCTTATTTTTTTTTTTAATGCATTCCTTCCCCTTCCCCAACGATTTCTGACTTTGTCTCTCACTCTCTGTTCCCTACAGATAAGTGAGCTAAGACATAGGATAAGCTTCAGCATTTAATTTTGGTAGCAAGTTGTATTTGTTTTGTTTTTTCTCCTTCTTTATATTGTATAATTATTATGTTTATATTGATTTTTACTGTTCTATATTACTGTTTTACTGGTACTATATGATTTAGTCCTACGTAAGTAAGTCATGTCAAGTTTCCATTTTGTTTGTCAAGTCTCCGCCCTGTCCCCAGGCCCAGTTGTGTAACCCATGACTCACAACTTCCCCTCCTATGCAACTTGGTTCCTGAATGAATGAGGATGAATGAGGGTGCTTGAGAGACAATGGTAGTAGGTCTAAAAATAGGTCCCCCTGAATGACCAAACCATCAACACCAATACCTGGACCAATGACCCAGCCCTTGGAACCACCCTCAGCATTCAAGAAACAAAAGATGAAGCAACCCACCACTGTGCCAAGGCTGCACATGCTCAGTAAGAACACCTGGAACCCTCTGGAACAGGACTGACCTTGCCTAGACAGGCGCTCCCCATAGGAGATCAGAGGTAGTCTGCCACATAAAAAGGGGTAGTGAAGACTGACTCCTTGGGATGTCCTCTCCATCTGGACTAGCACCACACCACACCACCTATCCACCCAGAGGCTCTGCCCCTCAGGACAACACCTACTGGACAAAGACCCCTTTCCAACCTGGATAGGTACCTATCACCCCCCACCTTTTCTTCAACCAAGGACTTGGACTCTGTTTCTCTTCCCCACTTGGACTTCAGCCCTTCCACTGAGTCTCTTTCTCCTGCTGCTGTTGTGAATGCTTGTGTGTGTGTGAATGAATAACTTCATGGGGCTGTGTAGCGTGTTGTCTGTTTAATAAACCTATTATTTGGACCCCTGAGTTGGGTTTTGCTTTACTATGGTTCAGCCCTACTCCAATCTCTGCTCTGTCCCTCTAACTTCGGTCTCATTTCTCCCTCTTCTGCTTCTGGCTCACTGCCACCTCCAACACCTGTCCTGAGCTCCTCTCTGCCTCCAAACCCCATTTATTTGCCACTGTCTTATCCCCACTGCTGTTTCCCCATAGCAACCAGGTTTCTGCCTCAGTTTCTTTCCTGGCTGTCTCCTTATCTGCTCCCCACCCCCCAATATCTCATCTGTTTGCCTCAGTTTCCAGCCCCAAGATCCCATGTTTCTGTTTGTTTCTCTTTCCTGGCTGTCCCCTCCTTGCCACCAGGCTTCCTCCCCCCCCACCCCATCCCCTATGCATCAGTGACCTGGAGTAACCCTGGGGCTTCTTGATCTTAAGTAAACCCAAGCCTCAGTCCCTTTAGTCAGCTTCTCTGTAGTCCACCAGTTGTAATCCTGGTTTTGGCAACTTTCACTTCCTACACTTTAACTCTCTCACTCTCACCTTAACCTTTCCCCATGTATCCCAGGTACCCCAAGCACACACATACATACCGTACCATCCAAGTTAGGAACTTACCTATATGTAGGTCGGTTGTATGTGTGTGAACTAGTGAGTATGTGTGTGTGTGTGTGTGTGTATGTGTGTATATATATGTATAATTGTGTGCATATTATGAATTAGTGATCTGTGTATGTGTACTGAGTGTGTGGGTATTGACAATTGATTTTTGTCTAATTTTTAGTGTGTAGTATGTATGTGCTTGAATTGGTGACAGGTATACATGTGCCTAGGCTGGTTTGGATGTGTGTATGTCTGAGCTGGTAGTGTGTGTGTGTGTATGCAACTAATTGATTTGTGTGTTTGTGTATGTGCAATTGTGTCATACCCTCCTGTCTAATAGCGCAATATTGAGATCCTGAGAGTTGGCATGACCCCACAGGGCAACAATCCCATCTTCCTACTCGGGTAAGAATCCTGGCTAAGGAACAGGATTGAATATCACCCTGTTACAGTCCACATTCCTGGCAGGTGAATTTTACTGGTGTTAGAAGGGATTCTTCTGGTAGGTAACTTTCTGTGGCTTGCATGATGATAATGTCTTTGAGATGAAAAGTGTTATCTTCAATCTGAATGCACTGATAGCAAAGCTGGTACCTGAACCAGCTAAGTGTTTGCAAGATGACTTCTGAATGCAGGATTTATGAAGTGCTGCAATTGCTTATCACATTTCCTTCAGTTTTATTGTATGGAATGGAACTATAGAGATCTGACCCCTTGGTTCATTCCAAAATAGAAAGGTGGCTTTTACCGCTATAAAACCCTACAAAAGGGAATCTCATATGATCTGAAATGAGGTTCCTTAATTGGACTATTTTAGCTCAGTTAAGAACCCCAAATTATTGGATAAAAATCAGAGCTTGTACCCCTATCAGATACTGTAAGGGTAGAGGGTCTGGGGGAGCAGGGGGAGGTCAGGGGGACTCATGGCAGAGCTCCCCATGCAGCATGGGGCAGAGGGGGGGCAGCAGGGATTGCCCCCCCATGCAGCAGCACCCGGTGAGCACTGGGGCTCTTAATTAAAGTACCAAGCTGGGGCGGGTGGGGGCAACCATGGGTGGGGCTTGGGAAGCGGGGAGAGTTACAGGGGGCTGAGGGAGCAGGGAGGGTCAGGGGGCTGGCAGGGCCCCCCCCATGATCCCCTCCCCCACCTGTGGTACTTACCAGTTCAGAGTTGGCTGCAGCTCCCTGCTGCAGCCACGGAGGACTGCCTAAATCATCAAAGCTCTCTGAATCTTTTCCAAAGATGTGGAGAGCTTTGACTCAATTTGGACCTTTAAGTTGGTCCCCTGATTTGATTCAGATTTGGAGATTCGGCCACCAAATTGGGCCAAATTTCCTCTGAATCAAATCACCACCTGACCCTTTGCACATCCCAAATATCTACATCTGTAAGCACCTAAATACCTTTAAACATCTCTAGGTTATGTCTACACTGAAAAGGGGGCATTTAATTCAAGTTGTTTAAACCAAATCACTTAATATAACAGACAAGATGAGGCAGATTGGGTTCTGGTTACCTAGGTTTGTAAAAATTCTAACCTAAACGTCATCAAAGAGTAGAAAGGGCTGATAATGAATAAATTCCCATTAACATCAGGGGCTGCAGGACTGAATATTCCATCTTGGGCTCTACCCTTAAGAGTAACACAATATCCCTCCAGGCTGCGCTATTAGTAATTGTAACAAATTGTATGCTTGTAATTAGAAAGTCTTCCTTGTATTTTGGATCTCTTGACACCTTATTTTCCTGATGACATGGTAGTAATTAATTTCCTGCATTTGCTAAAATGGTACAGTAGAATTATCCAGGCCCGGTCCGGCCCTTTAAGAAAAAAAAATGGATTAAAGGCCCGGGGGGGGGTGGAGTTTCACTGGCCTGGGCAGAGCACTCATAGCAGGGCTGGGGGAGAAAGGAGGGTCAGGGGGCTCATGCAGAGCCCCCCATGTAGTGTGGGGCAGTGGGAAGTAGCAAGGATCACCTCCTGCCCAGCAGCATCCAGTGAGCCAGGACTTTTTTTCCCCCAAAAAAAGGGAGCTGGAGGGGGATGGGCCTGGCCTAACTTATTCAGAGATTCAGCAGCAGCTGAATCTCCAAATAGATTCAGCCGAATCGAATCAGGACAGTGATTTGAATCACCAAATCCAAATCCAAAGCAAATACTAGCCACTTTGCAGAGACCTAGTAGATATGACTCTAGTGCAGAGATGCTCAACTCCCACTTGTGGATCACTGTATCTGGCCTTTGAGTTTCCCCATAGGTTGGGAAATTCAGTGGCAGGAAAGCAGTGGCAATTAACTCCCCTGCTGCCAAATTTCCAGGCTCTGTGGCCTAGACGGGGGGCTGGGACACATCCCTTCCCACCCCCCCAGCTAGATTGGCCCATGCCCTTTCCTCCTGCATGCGCAGATTGGGACTCCCCCATGTCCCTCCCCCCACCACTGTGGCTGGATCCATCCAGCCAGTGGATGAATTGGGCACCACCCATTTGGCCCACAGAGAAAAAAGTTTGGACACCATTGCTTTAGTGGGACCATTAGTAGGATCCAGCTGCCTAGTGCTTTAGTGGGACCATTAGTAGGATCCAGCTGCCTAGTGCTTTAGTGGGACTTTAGTAGGATCCAGCTGCCTAGTTCTCATTAGGGAACTGGGTATCTGAATTCCTTTGAAAAAATTCAGTAGGCAACTACTGGCATCTACAGATACCTTAATACAGGGCTGGGCAATTATTTCAGGTGGAGGGGTGCTTAATGAGTTTCCATGAGCTGCCTAGTGCCGCAAGGATAAGCCCTTTGTCAAACTTCTAAGCCCCACTCCTTGACAGGTGCCCACCCCCCAGTCACCATCTTGGGACTGGAAGTCCTGCCCCCTAATGCCCCTAACACTAAACCTTGCCCTGCTTGCCACCATGTTAGTCCCAAAATTCCTTGCCCCATTGCATGGTCTGTGACATCAGAAGGTCCATCCCTTGCCTGGGAAACATTGCCCCTCCACTGGGCCTGCCCTCATGGTGCATGGCTTGCCCCCGGGGCTCCAGAAGATCTGCTCTCTAGGCCACAAGGCACAGGCATGACCTATCAGTTGGGGGTTGTGACCCCTCTAATTGCCCACCTCATTGCCCTCAACCAATCAGTGGGTCTTTCAGGAGTGCCAGAGCTCCCTGAGAATGGTGCTAAAACAATTGAGTTGAGGGCCACACACATACAATCCTTCAGAAGAAATCATTTTAACAATGTATAGATAAAAAAAAAATCATATACTAAAAATCAAACACTTAATGTAACGTATTTTAATTTTATTTTTTTTAAATGTCCTGAGTTATGTGCATTTGTGTACTGTATATATAAGTGATTACATAGTAGCTCAAAATGAAGTTTTACTCTTGTATATTTTGTGTGGGAGGGACAGGAGGTGTATGTAAGGGAGTGTGGCTGGGTGTGTGTAGGTGTGTTGGGATGTGGTGGGGTGAGGTATGTGTGGGGTGTGGGTATGGTGGGATGTGGTGTGTGTGGGAGGATGTGGGTATGTGGGCATGATGGGGCTGAGGTATGTGTGGGGATATGAGTGGGTATGGTGGGGGGTGTCGTCATCATAAGATATGTGTATGTGGGTATGGTGAGGGGTGTGGATATGGTGGGGTTTTTGGGGGTGGCATTGAATTTTTGGAGGGGCCACCTTCCACCCACTAAGCTGTCTGCAGCTCACACCAGACAGGTGCAGTGGAAAGCAGCCATGGGCTGGGGCTGGAGCCCAATGTGCTGAGGCAGGAACAACCCAGCCTTGCCCCCCCCCCCAACTCTTTGTGGCTGGACTGAAACCAACCCCTCTGCAGGCTAGGTAAGGGGAGGGGATGGGAATCAGCACTGCTTGCCTGGTTCACAGTATGCCACAAAGGGGCAGGAAAGCAGCTGCTGCCAGCAGGCAGCAACAGAAGCCCAGGTGCTTCCTAGGAGAAGGGATGGGGGGGGGGAGCAGAGCCTGGTGCCTACCACTCCCTTGGCCTCTGTCCTGTGCCTGCCCAGAGAGGCTACAGCTAAGCCCATGCTGCTGCTGCTGTTCCCATCATACCTTCCTGTATCGTGGAGCCACACACCAGTCTCCCCTCCACACACACACACACACACACACTTTTTGCTTTGTGAGGCAACTGAGCTCCTCCACACCCCCTCTCCCCCATCCACATGCTCCCCCACCTAGCCATGCATGAGCAGGACCAAAACAAAGGGTCCCAGTTTAGTGTTCCTCATGCCTCTGAGGGGCAGCTCAGAGATACGGACAGAACTCACCTCCCAGCAATGCCACCACTTCCTGTCCCTACCTGCCTGGAGCACTGCAGCAGAGACAGGAGGAGCTGCTGTAGGTGGGGGGAGCCAAGCTGTTCTCCAGAGCTGCAGAAGTGGCAGTAGGAGTCCAGCCTGGAAGCTGTGCAAGTTGCCCAGGACTGGGCTAGAGTGAGGCAGAAGCCCGCTGGTGGGCAAGGGTGGAATTGCACTGTGCCCAGGCCTCAGTCCCATGCTGAGTGTAGCAGGCATATCTGGGAGCCAGGTCAGGTACAATAAATTGGATGTCTGCCCATGGGCCAGATCCAATCAGCTGGCAGGCCAAATCCAGCCTGAGGGCCATATTTTGCCCACCCCAACCCTGTCTTAATACCTTTAAAATCTGGCACTTAGGACTAAGTACAGAGGTTCACAAAGCCCCTGGTGAAAGTGCTCTATCGTATTATACTTAAAGTGCTACAAGTTAGAGCAGGAATGAACTGAACAGACATTCACTGTCCAGTGTCAGGGGACTCTGTGCCTGCCCACACTGACCAAGGGCAATAGGCAGGGGTGCTCCCATACACCTCCCAGGAGGCTGCTGGAGCGGCCTCTCTCTTTATCCCTGCTCCCCCACAGCTGGTGATTGGGAACAAGAGCCCCCCTACAAGGGACCCCCACAGCTTACTGGCTGGGGTCTGGGGGGGAAAGGGAAGGTCTGTGCAGCAGGCAGGCTCCATTTCCCCCTTGCCCCAGCTTCCTGACAGCTGCAGCCAGAAGCTGCAGCATGGGGCTGCTTGGCCTGGCTTTTTACTACACCAGAAACTGGGGCCTGGGAGGAAGGAGCCCCACCAGCTTGATGGCTGAGGTATCGAAGGGGAGGCTGGGCCCAGTCTGCATGGCAGTGGGGCTTCCTTCTGTTCCTGGGGCAACAAAAAACCAAGCCAGGCAGCCCTGCACTGCAGCTCCTGGGTGCAGGCTGTTAAGAGGGTGAGGCTGGGGGCAGGGGTAGGGAGGGGGGCAGGAAGGGAGCCTTAGCTCCTTATCCCTCCAAGACTCCAGCCAGCAAGCTGTAAGGAGGCTTCTGCAGTGTATGGGGGGGGGGGTGCTCCTTCCTCCCCACACCTGAGCTTCCTGACAACAGTAGCCAGAACCTGTGACATGGCATTGCTCAGCCCAGCTTTTTGCTGCACCAGGAACTGATGCTGGGGTGGGGGAAAACAGAGCCTCTCTGGCATGCAGACCAGGCCCTGTCCTCACTAAGACCTGAGACTGCAAGCTTTGAGGGGGGGATATGTTTGGCAAAGAGGCTCCATTTCCCCATCCACCTGCCTAGCTGTGCAGGGAAGAGACAGAGCATTTTCTATCTCCTCTGTGACAACCTGGGGGTGGGACAGGGCCAGTGCTTACTTGGAGCAGATAAGCACCAGCCAAGGCTAGCAAGCCGCCCAAGGCTAGCAAGCCACCCAGCCAAGGCTAACAAGCCACCCTGGGATCGTGACAATATATGACTTACACTGAAGCACAATGGATGTGGTTCAAAAAAGCATTCTAACCTAAAGTACGTTAGCGTAATGCATGCATCAAGGGTTAACTTAGAGTGGGGTCTGCCATTTTTAACGCACTTAAAGTGTCATGAACGTCTGTTCTGTTAAAGCTTTAAAGCGCTTTCTGTGTGTTTAATGTGTGGTAAGTGTCTGTACCTAGTTAATCTGTACCTAGCCTAGGAGTCCAAATCCCACTGACTTTTAAGGAGAAAGGTTCCTAAATTTCTTTCAAAAAACGGCACTTGGACTCCTAAGCCACTTGGGAATTTTTGAAAATGTTATTTCTACAGTCATTTCAAAAGAAGCCTGCATTTGCACTGCAAATTTGGGCAGCTTAAAAAGATAGTAATGATCCATGCCAAAACCCTCATGTGGTACTAATTGTATTCAACACACACTAGCGTATTTTTGTGGCTTTTTCTAGCTATCTATTAGGAAAGCAGCCAATTAAGTAAAATTCTTTTTATGTATAAAAACACTTTAGATACTAAATTGATAAATACAGACTAGAGTGCATGTACAAATATGCAGAAATTATTTGAATGTATATACCAGTTTTTTCCCCTCACCAGCTAAGTATGATAAAAAGATGCTAAGTTAACAATAGCCAGACAGAATAAATTATAATAGCAGCTCACATCTCAGAGAGGATGTACACATACATAATGTTCATGATCTAGGAAAAAGTATCTCTAGTTATAATGATAGTCAGACAAAAGCCACACAGGCCTGAGTAGCTTTCTTGGGATTATTTTCATTAGATGTCATAAGGTCCCTGGGTACTTGTACAATCAGTAACACTTCACAGAGCCTTCAGTCCTAACAAATAATTAGCTAAAATTGAACCAGAGATTTCTTACATGCATGTCATAGGCTTGATATGAATAATGAGGCAAAAGGTTAACAGAGGGTCATAGACAGTTCCCTATCTTCCAGCTTATTTATTCAGTGAAATGAGAAATTGATCACATTATTTCGTATAGAAGAACCTGATTCATTACAATCAGCTCTGAATTGGCAGTTTTGGCTTTAGGCAATTTCAGAACATTACTTATGCTTAAACGGGCAGTGGTAAGGTCATTTTACAACTTGTTATCACCTCTCTGACCCCTTCATGACCAATATCCTCAAAAGTTGAAAGCATGCATGAAAAATGACCAAAGCATAATCATTATATAACTAATAGCAAGCAAATAAGCTGAACTGAACAGGCTGAAGTACAGATGGATCTGAATGGGTGCAACAGGATCAGAGAGAAGGCATCAAAAGCATCTTAGCACCTCCAAGGACATCCATATCATCCCTATTCATAGTCTGGCAAATTGTGCTCAAGTCCCTGAAAATCCATCATCTACTTTTGCAACATATCATCATCTTACCCTAAAAATTGAGTCACTAGAAAGCAGTGAGTAGATGGACCTACTCAGCTTTTAATTCACAGCTCTTCAGGAACTTAAGCAGGATGGAAGTCCACATATGCACTCAATATACAACAGATTCTGTCCAAATGTTTCTCAGTGGGCTACCCTGTTTATGTTCTCTTCAAGACTGATGTAGGGTCTAACCAAAGCTTCTCTTTAGGACAGAATGAAACGCTCAGTTGCTACATGGCTAGAACCAAAAATAGCGATGTGGAAAGACACTGTATGAAAATGTATGGAAAGACAAAGAAGTATGAAAGCCCATTATTAAGGGGACACTGAAGATGCTGTTAGCTCCAAACTTGGTAGCATGTACATGATGCATGTAATGCTTCAAATTTCCTCTGTAATACAAAGATGATTTTTTTTCTGGCTAAACTAAATCTACAATTCAGGTTAGGTATGCCATTGTGTGTTACAAATAGAATTGTAGGAAAATTGTAGTAAGTGGGCTTTGATGTTTGAGAACAGAGAAAAAGAACACTACGCTCTAGCTGATTTATGACAAAAAGGTGTAAATTACTATAGAATTAAATGCTTACCATATGACATTCATTAAAATCACTACTGGAGAATGACAAGGACAAAACAAAGAAAAAATACTTATACATTTCAGTTACAATACATTTTTAGTAATGCCTGTAAGCCATCATGTCAAAAAGGCATTGTCACCATTTCAAAGCATCAGAAAGATTTTATTTTATATTTTTATGAATTCCAGTTAACTAGTAAACAAGTCTGTCTTCAAGAATAACCCCTTTTTGGAACATACATATACCCTATGGATAGGGTGACCATATTAATTTTAGGAAAATCTGATACAAGGGTGAGGAGTGCCAGAGTGTGCATGTGCGCGCGCGCGCGCGCGCACACACACACACACACACACACACACACACAGGGTTAGTGTGTGTATGGCAATGGGCAGGGCCAGAGCTCTGTGTGTGTGGCAGGGTTGAAGCAGCTGTTGGGACACTTTGTCACTGAAGCCAGGGCCAGGGCCAAGTGCAGGGCACCAGCCAGGCTGGGGGCATTGCATAGGCTCTGTTTGCCCCACGCCGACTCATGGCTCTGGCCTCATCCCGGCACCTGCAGCTGCATCCCAGTCATGCACCCCCAGGCCAGGCTGGCACAGACAGATCGGGTCTCACAGCCCCCTCTAGTTAGGGCAGGGTGTGACTGGGCCAGACTAGGCCTGGTCTGGCCCAGCCCAGGGATATGTAGCCAAGATGTGGCTGCAGGTACTGGGACAGGGCCCAGCCAGAACCCCATCTCCACCTTGGCCCCAGCCAAAGCTCTGGTGACAAAGGCACTATGCTCCCCAGCACATTCCAGCAGCTGCTCCAGCCCTGCCTGCTACCATGCGTACACACACGTCATCCCACCCATGGCTCCCAGGAATGGGGCTGGACAGGACAGCACAGCTCACCCTGTGGCTCCCAGGTTCCTACTAATCCAGAATTTTTGCTTAATTTTTCTCCAATGGCCAGGATGTTCAGACAGCCTATAGAATCTGGGACTGTCTATGCCAATCCAGGACATCTGGTTACCGTACCTCCGGACAACACTTTCACAAGCACCTATATTCCATTGTCAAAGATGACTGAGCCACTTAGGATGTAAGCATCAACAATGGGATAAAGGCAGAATTGAGGAAGATAGCTATAAGGATGTGTTCCTCAAAATTCACCCCTTAACACTAAGGGTCCTATAATCCACACATACTAAAGTTTTCATGAATAAAGTTCTCTCAGGACAAAGTTCTAGTCATGTGCATACCTAGAATTGTCTCAATCTTGGAAGGGCTAAACTGCTCCACAAAAATTATGTCAAGGCCCAATCAGTGATGCTCAAACTAGGTATTCTCTTGACATTTCCCCTCCAGCTTTCTTGAGCTAAGAAAGTAATAGCATGGTTTTTTCCCTTAGCCTCTGTGTTTTACATAATGGGCTCCCTCTGTTACCTGCCCCTACCTTCTGGAAATGGGACCTGCAAGCCCAGCTGCCTTAAGCCCTGAGACCAATGCTGATTTCCCCAAACTTCCCAACAGCTAAAGCACTCGCTTTCCCAGGTTTATAGCCTGGCCACACTTGATTTACAGGCCACATCTTCCAGGATGTGTGATAAGTGGCAGCAATGGACACCTTGACTTTGTAAGGATTCCCAATCTAGTTGCTCTTTATTTTATTTAAAACAAGAAATACATTATTTTACCTAGCTCTATAAAATAATTCATCCCTGCCTCAGTTTCCTCACTGCTCTAAAAGTTCTTGTACTTAGGTCAGAGCCCTCCCAGAAGTTCAGGATTCCCTCTTTTGCATATCGACTCTCCTTTCAACATATGGTATCCCTCCTGTGCAGCCAGTTTCCTTGTTTCTTAGCTCCTCACAGTCAAAAAAGAGAGACCACACTCTTACAAGCCATGCTGCTTTGTTCATCTCTGCCCAAGCTTCCTCTTTCTGTGTGAATGTATGGCTGTGAAGTTCTGAGGATCAACTATGCATTGGTACCTGATCCCTTTGTTCATCTGTTGAAGATTTTCTATTTATTGCAGTCCAGACATCTGACATGCAATAATAGTTTTTATCTAGATGCAGCCATCCCACAGTGCCATTTGAATGGGATTTAATGACCCAAATAACCTGAATTTACCTGTTTTGAAAACAATCCAGGACATAGCCTACTCAGAGGCATTAGATGATATGGCAATTTACAAATCTGTATATGGACAGATTCCACAAAGATGACAGACCAATATCAGTAGAAGTCTGTCTTTATAAGATTACCAACAGATGCAATGTTACACACCCTAGCTATCCTCACTGTTACAGTGTGCCTATACATGTGTAGCGAGGCTGTACTGATGCGCTGTAATTATAGCACATCAGAGTAGGCTCAATTAATCGAGTCTGCTGGAGCATGGTATTAACTGTCATGCTGCCCTCTCACCAAACGGGTGGCCCTCCTCTGAACTCTCTCCAGGCTGGCCACATCCTTTTTAAAGTGTGGTGCCCAGAACTGGACGCAGTACTCCAGTTGTGGCCTGACCAGTGTCGCATAGAGCGGGAGTATCACCTCTCTGGACTGGCCTGAGATGCATCTTTGGATGCATGACAAGGTATGGCTGGCTGTGGTATGGCATTGGCGGCTCATGTTCATCTTGGAGTCAGTAGTGACTCCCAGATCCCTTTCTGCCTCTGTGCTTTCAAGAGGGGAATCCTCAGCCTGTATGTATGCTGTGGATTCCTTCTCCCAACATGCAGCACCCTGCATTTGTCTACATTGAACCCCATCCTATTCTCATCTGCCCACTTTTGTAGTCTGTCTAAATCTAGTTGCAGCCTCTCTCTCCGTTCAAGTGTGTCCACCTCGCCCCACATCTTAGTGTCATCAGCAAACTTGGACAACGTGCTTTCAACCCCCTCGTCCAAGTCACTGATGAGGATGCTAAACAGTGCAGGCCCGAGGACCGAGCCCTGGGGGACCCCACTGCTTACATCTTGCCAGGTTGAGTACAACCTGTCCACCACTACTCTCTGGGTGCACCCCATCAGCCAATTTTTTACCCATCCAACTGTGTAGGCATCAATGCCACAGTCGCCTAATTTATTGATGAGAATGGGGTGAGAGACAGTGTCAGAGGCCTTCTTAAAGTCTAGAAAGACTATGTCCACGGCGACACCATCATCCAAAGATTTAGTTACTTGGTCATAAAAGGCAATCACATTGGTCAGGCAGGACCTGCCTTTGATGAACCCATGCTGATTGTCCCGAACATGATCTCCCCTGCTGGCACATCTCCACAGATGTGCTCATTCATGATTCTCTCCAAGATCTTCCCGAGCACCGAGGTGAGGCTTACGGACCTATAGCTACTTGGGTCCTCCTTCCTCCTTTTCTTAAAAATTGGGACCACATTACCTAGTTTTCAATCATTTGGAACCTTGCCAGAGGACCACGAATACTCATACAGCCAGGCCAAGGGCTCCACAATGACCCTTGCCAGCTCCCTCAACACCCTTGGGTGGAGGGCATCTGGACCTGCAGATTTAAAAATATCCAGCCCTTCCAGAAGATCCCTAACTACATCTGTGCTGACCGAAGGCCTGACAGAGCTATCCCCAAGACTGTCCCTACAGTAGGAGAGATGTCCCAGTTCCTGTTCAAGAAAACAGAGGCAAAGAAACTGTTAAAAATATCAGCACTCTCATCTGCTGTAGCCACAAGATTACCATATGAGTCTTGCAGGGGCCCTACATTGCCTGGTGCCCTCTTCTTGCTCCCAATGTACTTGAAAAAGGACTTTTTGTTGTCCTTAATCCTGCATGCTAGCCTGAGTTCCATCTCTGCCTTGTCCTTCCTAATAGCCCTCCTACACTCATGGGCCAAGGAGTACTTCTCCTTGGTGATAGCTCCTCCCCTCCACTGGTTTTATGCCACCCTTTTAGTCCTCAGACATTCCTGAATGCCCTTGCTGAGCCAAGGGGGTTTCTGAGCACTCAACCCTCTTGCTTCTCTCAGAGACTGTTACCCTTTGGGCCTGGAGGTTTGGCCCCTTAAGGTATGACCATCCCTCATGGACTCCCACTTCCTCTACCTTCTGGGCCCTCAGTGCCTCCCCTACTAAGTTCTGGATGAACTCTCTTCATGCCCAATGAGAGAGAGATATCTGAATAAAAAAAAAATCTTAAAAGCTTAATACAAAATTGGGTATCTTGATATTTTGCAACAACAAAAAAAAGAATAAGGAACTAATGCAAAAAAAAATTGAAATAGTATTTAGGATTTTTTGTTTTGTTCCAAGAATGAATGAAAACAAATTTTCAAATCTTGAAAACTCACAAAATGGAAGTGCCAACCTTGGGCTGGCTCTAGATAAAACTATCCTGAGGCAAGCTTTAAATCCAGCTGCAGATATCACAGACCTAAAACACAGTCGGCATATAGTTTCTGTAGTGAAAGCTCCATATCCTTTCTTAAAATTTTAGGTTCCTAAACCCCTATAATAAATTTATATCTTTCATTTTAGAGACTAGAAGATTCCATAATGAGTTAAGCCTCTTTACAGTCTATTTTAATAAAGCACAGCTTTCTGAATATACAGAGGCTATAAAACATGCAGGTTGCAGCAATAATATGTTTAGTAGCCTTGCTTGATAAAGTGGAAATGTTTGCATGTTTCAAATTACAAGCAATTTAAAGTAGGAAGTAAGCAAACTAGCTCTTGCGTTATGAAGCTTGACATTGTTAAGCCTTAAGAGAACACATACTTCAAAGTCATAGAGACTGAAATATGCCCCGTAAGCTTGGCAAGAGGAGCAATGCTATAATGATATAGTGCACAACAAAAATCACTACAAACTTCCATTTCAATGCAACGTAGCCCAGCCATAAACTATAAAATCTACTGCCAGTATGATTTTTTAAATTAATTCCTTATTCATTTTCATATAAGATTAATGCAAATAAGCCAATGACTATCAAACAAGGAAAATAATCTTTGTAAATTGTAACTATTAAAAACTTGCATACATTAAACTAATTCATAGATTGAGAAATATCATATGATATAACAACAAATTCCCCTTAAAACTACATTAAATCACTTTCTCTTGCACCCCACCCCTTTCTTCCCTGCATCACTGTGACTGCTCCTATTTTCCCAATATAGGCCTTAATCCAGAATAAGATTCACATTCATATTTACCAGTAATGTTGTTCATATGAATAGTACCAGTAAGAACAATGGTACCATTCACATACACAAAGCTAAGCACATGTGTAAGTATTTACAGAATGTGAGCTATAATGGGGTCAAATAATTAAATTACTGCGTGTAATGGAACAAAAAATTAAAAACTGACCAAAATTTCAAACAAACAAAATATCACAAATAAACCCAGCCTCTCATTTGTTTGTTAAATTGTGTGTGCAAGTGACCATTAACATACATGATTATGTGCAACATACTAATTGTTACATTAGTATTTCATTTACTAATGTAACAGATTCAGAAGTATAGTTAAACAAACATTCAGAAATTTATTCTTAAAGATGACTGGAATGAAAAATGTATATGCAGATTCCAGGGAAGAGAAATAACAAGCCATTTAGGGCGTGTATAGACAAAACGAGGGGCATATGTGTACACCATTTTAAAGCGGGTTAAATATTTTTGTACCACTTCAAAGGCATTGGTGTTTGCATGAATCGGAGGTATTGTACATTAATTCCAGCTGCTGTAGCACATTCAGTGTAATGCGTCTTAAATGACTTTGGGATGCAGCAGACTAAGCCATTTCCGAGGAGTTTTAGCTACAGCTGCGGAGCGAAGCACTGGGCTCCATGCAGCTCAGGGGCTGTGTAGGCAGTCCGTGCAGGCAACCTGGCAGCAGCCTAGGAAGACAGGCTCCACTGAAGGGGGAAAAAAAAAAGCGGTGAGTCTGATCTTTTTTTTTTCCCCCCTGGAGTCTGCCTGCCTGCATGAGTTGCACAGGGGTCTGGTCCTTCCCTCCGTGACTGCAGTACCCCCTGGGATTGCCTGAGCTGGGTGCCTGTGGGTGGGGGCCACCTGGTGGGGGTGCCGCCGCTGCCACAGAGGGAAACACCAGCTCTCCCCCATCCCCCCCATCACAGGGACACTCTGCCCACTGGCAGCTCACCCTCCCCTCCCCACTGCCGGAGAGGCAGGTAAGACATGGATGTACATGACACAGGGGTTTACTTGCTCTAAACTGAAGCGGTGTTTTTAAAAACCCACCACTTCAATTTAGGGCAAAGTAAACCCCCGTTTCATCTACACGGGCCCTTATACAACTAATTCAGTGTTCAAGTAAGGTTAATATGCACAAGTCAGATGCACAATCGTGGATCTACTTATCCTTTGAACGTAAGAATCATAATTCAGTCTAATTTATACCATTGCTTATACTGCTCCCAAATCAAGACAAAAAACCTGATCCAAAACAGCTTTTCATTTTTAAAAAATATTTTAAATATTTATGTGTAGAATTCTGAGGAAAAACAAATAAAAAATATTTTCCAGATCTAAAGTGAAAATATTTTCTTCAAGTCTCCCTTCTCTCTTGCTTTACCTATATGAACTAAACTCAAAACCGTGTCAAATAAACCATCAAATTTACTCCATGTATCTTGAGCCATTCGTGTGAGTTAGAAACAGTAACTGATAAACCAAATATTTTCACCATACACAAAGATAATATATCTAATCATAAAAAAGTAAAATAAGGCTGGAGTTTTACCCAAAATGTTGAGTAAATTATTTTGTGAAATTTCATCCTGCCACATCTACTATTTCCAGCACCTGTCAGGGGAGCCTGCAGCATAGGTCGCATCTACACAAGCAGGGATGTGGATTTGCAGCAGCACACATAGTAGTGGCACAAATTTGTGCTGCTACTTTGTGCTGCAGTGAATGCCTCTGCTGGTGTGGTTTCCAGTGGGACACATTGTCCTGCTGTTCCATGTGCTGCAGAGGGTGCTGGTTGAGGCACACGGTGTCTCCGCGGGGAGCAAGCCAGGAGGCAGCCCCCAAGCTGACCCTGTGCCCCAGACAGCTGGGGAATGACAGGTGAAGACAGGGGGAACAGGCAGCCCAGGGCCGCCTGCTCCCCCATCTCAAGGTACACTGTACCCAGCCATCTCTGCATTTGTCCCAACACACAGGACTTCGGTGTATTTTGCGCTGCTTTAATTTTAAGGGTATTTTTTTGCTCCCAGGGAATCCCAATAGCAAATTCTGCTCCAGCACTGCAAATTAGCAGTGCTGCACATAGTTTAACATGCAACACATGTGGCTTATGGTGCTGCAAAGAGCATAATAGGTTTGTGGCACAACAAACCACACGTGCCTGCATGTCTTGATCTGGTCATATATTAGCAAAGACTCACAATAATGCTGTGAAATAATGAGTAGTATCTTAATTTTAAAAGATAAAGAATCAGAGGATATATACAGGTGAATAAACTATTCCAAGTTAGGATATAAGTGGTGCTGCTTTCTGGCTTAGGCTTTGTGTGTCCACTCACCCACTGTGGATGAAAGGCAAACAGGTGCAGCTTACCCCTCATTCAGTGATTCTCACCCAGGGTGCTGAAGCATGCCATGGGGTGTCACACAGCATTAGCACTATTAAGTCACAAAATAAGCTCAGAGATTTCAAATAGGAATCAGGTTTTAAAAACAATCTGACTTGTGCTCTTTCTGATGTGTTGGGGGTGGTTTTTGCAACAGAAGATTGCTCTATTATTTTCTGTAGTCAAAATTTAGAGAAAACTAAACGCTGGTATTTTCTGAGCAGTGCCTCAAGCCTAATGAGGAGTGCCTTGAGTCTACAAAAAAGGTTGAAAACCACTTCCCTAATTAAAGCAGTGCTAAATTACCACGGTTTAGTTTTCACTTTTTGTGAAATAGGACTAGAAACAAAACAACTGCTGCAGAGTACCCAATTCACAGCAAACCCCTCCCTTTTAACTCAGTATAATTTGTTCATCTGTCCATACCCTACAGAAAAGCAAGTGAGGTCACACTGAAAATCAATTGCAGAACAAGGCAAAAACCCCAGGACGTTTGGCCCTCGGTTCTGTGCTCTATACAACAGACCAAATTTTTCACTTAAGATTGATTACCTTTACATGTCTACTGGATGACAGAAATAGAATGAAATCTCAATTGTAATGGAAATAGCCCATTAAAATTTCAGCATTGTATGATGCACATGTGCATCCATGTATGTGTGTTTGCACACATGCGCATGGGTGCATGTGTATATTAATTGTTGGCTTTTTCCTATTTGAGAACAACTTAAAAGGAAAATTGTAACAGTAACCTAGCACATTACTCTTGCCTTCATTTCTAAGATCATCAATTAGACTTCTGAAAACCAATATGCCTTTTACCTGATCTACATATTTTTCCCCCTTCCAAAGTTAAAAGACACTCTATTGTGCCCAATTAGATAATCTCCAGACACTCTTCCTCTACACATGGTATATTTTTACAGTCTGAGGATTTGTGTGGTTTTTTTAAGTTTGTTTTTTAATCAGAAACATAAGTGGATTCAGCAGAAAAAATACTCATGGATTTCTGTGGGCTCAGGTCATCACAAGAGGAATTGACTAGTTTGATCCAGGCCACATGCAGGTAGTATATGTTTATCCTGCTGATTCTGATTTAATAAGCAGCTTCAATTGGTTATAAAATTAAAAAAAACCCTGCATCTTTATGAGTTGGGGGGTTATAAGTCATGCACATTCAGAATCAGAATGCTTTGTCAGATAATGCTTTCAGTTGATGCTTTTGAGGACTTGAATGCATGTAGCTCCTGACAATGATTATATGCACGTGTTCCATATAATGCCAAAAGCACACCCATTATGAAAGATTAGTACAGTTGTGCTTATGATGTATTTAGGTCGTCTGTTACTGAATATTTCTACTGTCAGTACAACAAAAGTGTGATGATCACAGTTAAAGCTTAACAAAGAAAATGCTGTCAGGCAATTAGTAAGCTGAAGTCAGCAGTACTAAAGTGAAATATATCATGTTTGGAATAGCACATTACTTTGCTTGTGATAAATGTTGAAACAGGTCCTCATATACAGAATATATCATAGGCTGAGAAAGAAGTTTAGCATCTGCCAGAAAAAGATGCAGGAGTTAAATTTGTTACTAAATTCTTTACTACTCTTTCTAAGTAGTCTCGGGTCCATGAGCAACCAAGGAGGTTAGCATTAATTAATTATAGTACAATTGCCTTTTGTATGAAAAAGGTAACATCATACCATACAAAAAAACTATGTTACAAAGATGTACCTGTGCTTGAGAGAGGCAGAGAGATAATATGAAATGAACTGGATATCAGGCTTTAGACCTGTGGGAGAAAATATGAATGAATTGGATTTCTAAATGAACGGAAACAAAAGTTTGTGTCAAGTTATGTAGTGCCCTGACACTATTAGACTTTACTTTGGCAGAATAACAGGCATAGGCTAACAATGTTTAAAGCATTAGGCCTCCCCAGTTAAGGAACTGCTAAATATGTTTAATTTTTTTTTTTTTAAACATAAACATGGGTGGATGTAGGATTTTGAAAAGCAGGGGGTACAAATGATGTGGTGCATCATCTCATCTAACATTTTCTTAGAAGTAAAAAGAAACTAGAAGCTTTACTAACATGCTAAGGGCCTATGTCTATATTATTCATTTTACGATGGAAGCAAAAATAAATATAACATATTGGAATATGCATTAATTTGCTACATAATGTAATAAAAGCACAACATCCTCAAATACTCAAAAGATGTTATTCCTTTAGTCCTGTATTCATTAGAATTAAATGTACATCTCTTTCAGATTCATTAAACAAAATCAAGCCTACTTGAACACCTTGACAGTTCATCCAATGCTTCACTGAAAGCTATTTCCACACCTGAGTTAATATTTATAGTTAGAGTTAGAAACAGTCTGCAGAACTATGAAATAGGAGCTACATTACCAGGACCAGCTAATAGACAGCACCAGCACTTGTCCACGTTACACCTCTCCTGTTACCACGTTACACTTTTCCTTTGTCCACATGATAAACATCGTCATTAAGCTAGCTAAATAGCATCTGTGTATCCACACTGTCAGCTGATTTTATCGTTCTAGATTTTTTTATCGTGCTAATTTAAAATACGTCCGATATATTTTATTTTTAGCTCCTCAATTTCTTCCATGTGGGGTTTATCATTTTAAATTTTCAACAGGGATCTGACTTATGCCCAAAAATGTGATTTTCCCTGCTTTGCAATTATTACACCACAAGATGCCGCTTGGGTTCACTCGGAAATCCTTGGAAATCCATTGAATCTCTACTGAAATATTTCAACAAGACTCCAAGTGATAATCTTGCAAATTTTTACTGGTGATTTAGTTCAAGATTCTGATGAATGAAAAATCCAACTTTTTTGGATTCCAAAAAAAATTGTTCCCTGTGTTCTCATGCATGACGTGGCAAAGATCAAATTGTTATGGGTCAGGCAGCCCAAGACTCAGGTTAATTAAAATTACTTTTGTTGGACTGGGTTTTTGGTTTGGCAGGGCTGGGTGGGGCAGGTCAGGAATGAGGGAGATCAGCAGGGCTGGGAGGGTAGGAGTAACCTGGGTTGTAAATGTAACCAAAATGGTACTCAGATGAGGTACCCCCTCTCCAATTGAAGGGATTTCACAGATGTTAATGTGCTATGGGAGGAGTAGCTGCTTATGGGAGAGGTAGAGCCGAGACCAATTGGAATTTAACCATATGTGAGTTTAATAGGGAAAGAACAGGGTGGAATATAACACATATGTGGGGGGCAAGGGGACCCTGGGAGATAATGGTACCCCCCTCTGGGCACCTGGGGGGGGGAGAACCAGGGGAGCAGGGGGGAGTCAAAGGGATTTTAGGTGAATATACACATATAACAGACAAATCAATAACAGCTATGAGGTGCAGGGTTCACAAAATATAAGATGCAGGCTTTCACAAAATATAAGGTGCAAATCCCACAAAATTTAAGGCACAGGCATCCCAGTGGGGAGAGGTAAAAGAGGTGATGGGTATCCCCCTCCTCGGTGGGGATTCCCTTTTGCAGGCAACTCAGCCCTCCAGTGTCCTGGCTGGGAATCAAACCCAGGTCACCCACATGGCACCCAAAAGCTGTTCCATTGAGATATTAATACGTAGGCTACTAACTGTAGCTCCAGGCTCTAGTGCCTCCAGGACCCTCCATGTGCCATCTGCACACCAAGCTGCCCAGCTTCATGGCAGAGGGGAGTCAGAAAGAACCCAAGCTGCCTTTGATCCCAGTGGGACCCAGCGCACGCCGCTCCTAGGAGGGTAGGAGACTGCAGTTCAGGAGTGAAGGGCCCTGGCAGTGTTTGGTGAGGGCTGTGCTAAACTGTTATATGTGGCTGTTGCACCCAGCTCTGAGGTGTACCTCAGCCCTCCCCATACATTGTTATATGCAGCTGTTACACCCCAGAGCTGGGTCCATATCTGCCATTCCCATATACTGTTATACGTGGATATTGCACCCCAGAGCTAGAACTACCTCATGCCATGCTTCTGTGGCACTGGGGGAATCTCTTGGACCAGGATCTTCACACCTTGGCCGATAGCTTTGCTGGGGTGCTGGTTTTAGGATAACCCCACTGGTCACTCAGGCAGTCCCCTAATTGCCAGGACAGCTTCCCCTGACACCAACCACAGTAGCAGACCATGGTACTGTCTCCTCATCTCTCTGGACACAACTGTGTTGACCCAGGACTGATCCAGGTGTGCCAGGTCTGGAGTGCAATGGCCATGTATAACAGTGTATGGTGAGTGCTGTGACCATAGCACCCAACTCTGGGGTGCATCTCAGCCCTTCCCATACACTGTCATATGTAGCTCTTACACCCCAGATCTGGATGTATCTCTGCCCTCGCATTGCACTGTTATATGTGGCCATTACACCCCAGAGCTAGGGCCACCCCATGCCATACCTCTGGCACTGGGGACTCTCCTAGACAACCCTGATTATGTGGGCTGGCCCAGGAAAGATTTCCAGCTGTCATCCCAAACCCTGCCAGTGAACCTCACTCTCTACATGCAGCTCCCTGCCCCTTCAGCCCAGTTGGTGCCCCTCACTCCTGACCTGCAGCACCCTGCACCCCCAGCCCAGCTAGTGCCCCTCACTCCTGACCCACAGCCCCTTGCACTCCCAGAAAGAGGCAGCAGTATGACTGTCAGGCAGAGCAATGGCAACCAAGGATGGTTAAAAGGGGACTCAGACATGCTGCTGGGGACAAAAATAGGTTTAGAAGAAACAGGAGTACAGCAGCAGCTGGTTAATGGGGGCTTTTTTTTAAAGAGCTGGGGGCTGCGGCCGGACAGGGGTGCTCAGGGGGACTGGGGGAGCAGGCAGGGGTCTCCCCATGGTCCCCTCCTTCAGGCCCCCCTCTCCTGCCCCCTACTTACCAGCATGGAGTCCTGGTCCAGCTCCCTGCTGCAGTGAGCAGGGACTGCCCAAATCACCAAAGCTCTCCAAATCTTTTCCAAATCACTTTGGAGAGCTTCAAATAGATTTGGACCTTTAACCGGTCTCCTGATTTGATTCAGATTTGGAAATTCAGCTACCAAATTGAGCCAAATCTCCTCCCAATTGAATCAGCACCTGAAGCTTCGCACAGCCCTACTAAGTGATATGAAAATTCCACTCGTTGAGCCTGAGCTGTTTCTTTCTTCACCTGAACCCACACCATGCCCCTGCTGTGTTGGGGGTACAGGGGTTAGCCCATGCTGGCCATTTTGTGGTGATCGCAGGGGAAGAGGGAGGAGGAGTTGGAATAGGCTGATCACGGCTCCCCCAACCTCACTTTGGGGGAAGCTGTCCTGGGCACGGGGATCACTGGTACCCAAGGAATCTTAATCAACCTCGATAAGAATCCCAGGCCACCCCCAAGCTGGTTCTCAGCTTTGGAAAAAGTCCGCTTTTTGAGGTGAGGATACAAAAGACAAGAGACACAGGATTCTTTCTATTTTACATAAAAATTCCTGTAGTAATGTTTCCATTCAGGCTTTAATCCGGGTAGCCTGGGTACATGATACCCAGATGCCAACAAACAGGGAGGCAGGGGAGGATGGACAGCCAGACCCTTTATGTACCCTTGTGTAGCCCTAAGTGTTCCCCACACCTAGCACCCAGTGGAACAAATGTGCAAAAAAAGTGGGGCAGAACTGCTTCAGGGCCAAGCTTGGGCACAGGGGCAGCCCCTTTGGGAGGCCTGCAGTACAGACCCACAATGCCAATCCAGACTTGTGAGGGGGAGGCAGGCAGACTTCTTAAATCATCCTGGTGTGACCTAGAGTACAAGGACAGGAAAATGAATCCAGGATGATTTAAGAAGAGTCCTGAAACTCTCTATAAGGATTTAAACTACCCAAAAGTCTTCTAAACCAGTGGTCTCCAAACTTTTTTGATTGTGCACCCCTATCAGTAAAACATTTTTGAGCATGCACCCCCAGTGTATGTATATTTATTTATTTATAAATTATACACATGTACTACTCGCGTACCGTACGTGACACATGACCGCCTGACATACGGACTGAGTGAGGGTGTCAGTGTCAATCCATATATTAAATATTAGTAAAGCTTAATTTCTTTCTTATTTTTTTAGATAAAAAATAAATAGAAATAGAAATTCTAACATTTTCTTCCCGCACCTCAATGGATCATCTTGCGCACCCCACTTTGGAGACCACTGTTCTAAACAACAGAACAAATATGGAAGCTCCAAAAGATTTCTTTGCTATGCAGAAGGCAACTCCACACCCCGGAAGAAATACAGTTGTGTCAGAGAAGAGGCCAGGAATCATGATCTTTTAAAGACACAAATAAGTTAAGAATGTAATGGTAATAAGGAAGTAATAGATCACTGACTATGACTGATTTGAATTGAACAGAGCTGCCATTGCAAATTAACATTTTTCCAGTAGTCCCCATATAAGCTATGTCTACATGGAAATTAGAAGGTGTTACTACAACAACAGGAGCAACCGATGTATGATCATAGGAGTAGATGCAGCCTTTTGGGGCACTGACTCCAGTCCACTGTATTCACAAGCAAATATGTGCTCAAAGGTTTCTAAAAATCATTCCTTCCAAATCCTCACAGACCACAATACAGAGTTAACTTTAAACTAGTTAACTCTGGCTCCAGTAGCCCTGAAGCCATGGAACCCTTTGCAAGAGGACCTAGGACCTTGTTTCCAGGAAGTTATTTTCTGTCATTTGCACAGCTCCCACCCTGTTGCTGTTTTCAGAATGTGAGGGAAGAAAGGGAGAGAGGGAATTCAATCACGTTTTTTTAAACCCCTCTGGAGGGTGGGGCAGATGTATTGGAGCTCCCCAAGGTGGGTGGGTGGGATGTCTCCAATTCACCCACCCCACCCTTCAGCACTGGCTGGGGAGCCCCAAGAATTATACCTCCACTGCCTTTCCCCCTCACATTCTGGAAACACTTTGCAGAAATCATTCTGGCTTACAGCTTGCAGCTGTACTTCCATCTGAACCCAAAGTGCTATAAAATACAGTGCTTCAAATGTGATGCTTCATTTTACAAGGGTTAATTTAAAGCACTGTACCTGCTTTTAAAGTGCTGTAAAGCTGTGCACTTCTGTTAAATCATGGCAATAAAGTACTTTAAATGGCAAAAAAGCAAATTCTGTACATGCCCACTAGCCGAAAGTATGAAGATATATATTAAGAATATTATCAAGGGTTAAAACGTGAAAGGAAAAAATTAAAGGAAAAATAAAAATAATACAGATTTTTTTTAAATGGCTGGGCTATTGAACTGCATTTTATTTTATAAGAACAAAAAGAATGAATGACTGGAAAGCAATGGAGATACATAGATGAAAAAAGCAGATAAGAGAGCACATGAAGGCTAGGTACAGATGGTCAAAAAGTCCAAGGCTGAATCAATTCAGTCTTTGCAGGTTAGTCTACATTGCACAGATTAAATTGAAACATAAATAAACAGACATTTACCTTTGATTCAGGAACTGCAGCTACATGCCTGCAGTGGCTCAGGTCAGAAACCGGGGGGCACTAGAGCATGGCTCTCTGGCTGTATGTTCAGTTTCCTTTCCTGCTGCCTCTGAGGTCTCTGGGATTTACAGTCCAGAAATACAGCAGCAGGAGTCTGCAGGGTTACTCATCACTTCCTCTTCCTGCTACCAGGTGCCTCTGGGATTTGTAGTCCACAGACACAGCCAGCAGTAGCAGGGGAACAAGTGTTTAACCCCCCTCCGTGGGCCCAGACCCCAGCCAAGGTGTGCCTGGGTGGGGGCAGCAGTCCCCCCTGCAGACTGGGCTGCATTCCCACAGCTGGGCTTCCCCCCGCCTCCACTCCCTTGTCAGACAGTACAGAAGTTTCATAAGCCAGTTTGACACAAATCAGTTAAGTCTGATACTACATTCAACCAAGTTTATCTTAAACCAGTTTCAGCTATTTTGAAACGGGTTTATGTGCACTGCGCTTCTATTCTGTTACAGGTTTAAACCAGTTTCTAATCACTTAAACCAATTTATGTGTAACTTCTTTCCCTAGCTGACTTGACTGAAACCAAAAACATCCAAGTCAATAAATCAGGATATCATATATGCCAGATCGTTAAGGGTCCTTTCTCATAGTTCAGACCTAGTTAAGGATTACCTGGAGGGCTTAGATGTGTCCAAGTTGGTGGGCCCGGATGACCTTCATCCATGGGTGCTGAGGGAATTGGCTGGTGACATTGCGGAGCCTTTAGCACGGCCGTTCGAGGACTCCTGGTGCTCGGGCCAAGTCCCTAAGGACTGGAAAAGGGCCAGTGTGGTCCCTATTTTCAAGAAGGGGAGGAAGGAACTACAGGCCAGTCAGCCTGACTTCTATCCTGGGGAAGGTCTTTGAAAAAATTATCAAGGGCCACATTTGTGAGAGCTCTGCAGGGGAAGTGAGGTTGAGGGGTAACCAGCATGGGTTCGTGCAAGGCTGATCCTTCCTGACTAACCTGGTCTCTTTCTATGACCAGGTAACAAAGAGCTTAGATGTGAAGGAGGAAGTCAATGTCATCTTCTTGGACTTCCAGAAGGCCTTCGATACAGTGTCCCATCCAATTCTGGTGGGCACACTGAGGGACTGCGGCACTGACGAATGCACGGTCACATGGGTGGCAAACTGGCACCAGGGGTGAACCCAGAGGGTGATGGTGGTGGATGGGTCAAAGTCGACCTGGGAGGGTGTGGGCAGTGGAGTCCCCCAGGGCTCGGTCCCTGGGCCGGTGCTGTTCAATCTTCATTAGCAACCTGGATGAGGGTGTGGAGAGCACCCTGTTTAAGTTTGCTGATGATACCAGAGACGTCTTGCTCCCCCTCTGTGCGGCGCTGGTCAGGCCGCAGCTGGAGTACTGTGTCCAGTTCTGGGCGTCGCACTTCAAGAAGGACGTGGAGAACCTGGAGAGGGTCCAGAGGAGGGCCACTTGTATGGTTGAGGGCCTCTATGGCCAGCCCTATGAGGAGAGGCTGAGAGACCTGAATCTCTTCAGTATCCACAAGAGGAGACTGAGGGGGAACTTGTGGCTCCCTACAACTTTATCAGGGGCCACCAGCAGGGATCGGGGAAAGTCTGTTCACCAGGGCCCCCCTTGGAGTCACCAGGAACGATGGCCACAAGCTGAGGGAGGATAGATTTAAGTTAGATATTAGGAAGAACTACTTCACTGTAAGGGTGGCCAGAGCCTGGAATAGGTGAGAGGTGGTGCTCTCACCTTCCCTGGAAATCTTCAAGAGGAGAATAGGCACTTGGCTGGGGTCTTATGACCCCAGCCACCCCCAGTGCTCATTCCTGTCCATGGCAGGGGGTCAGACTAGATGAGCTGTCTAGGTCCCTTCAGACTCATTGATTCTATAATAAGGGGAAAGGAAGAAGTTACTGTTAAAGATTACTATATTTGGTATGGCTATTTCCTTATTTTAAAGATACATCCAGGGTCCCTGGAGTCCATGGTAGACAACTTTTATGTAAATATAAATTAATATACATATATAAACCACTGGCAATTTTTAAAAGAAATTGTAGAGCTAGAAATTGTAAAGCAAGAAAGTGGAAAAAGAGTAACTAAGATAACAATTTTGGTAAAAGTATACAAGGAAATATTCTTACGATTACTATCTACTCACTTCACTTACTAGAAAAGTACAGGAAGGGAAGTTAAATAAAAAATCTCTAAGATTCTAAAACAGGGCTTCCCAACATTTTTGTCAGCATGACCACATTTAAACATTGGAAATTGTTTGCAATCCCAAAATGATGCAGACAAAATCAGCACACCCTCCCTCCATGGGCAGCCTGGCTGGAGAAGACCCCATGGGGAGGAGCAGGATGTGGGCTGCCTGCTGAGGGCTCAGGGCTACCCACCCTGCTACCCTCCTCCTGGGGCCCTCTGCAGCCCAGCAGGTGGGAGGGCAGCAGGGCAGAAAACCCTGAGCCCACAGCTAGCAGCCCACATCTGCCATGTGTACAAATGGACTCCATGACCTACTAAGGTCCCTTCTGACTCTAACATCTATGAACCTATAGAAATCTGGGGGGCACGTGAAGTGCATGTGGTAGCAGGGCACCAGCCATAGGCAGAGGAAGAAAATATAACTGGGAGGGGAGCTGAGCACACGTGCCACCCCCAGCAGGTAGGTCTGTCATGGGGAAGGGGTGGGCAGGAGGCTGATTGAGGCCCCCACGGTGAGAGAGGGAGTGGGGCTGGGGCAGGGCTGGGGTGAATGAGGCCCTGGGGCTGGGGCCAGCTGTGGGACACTTGGAGCCTGGGTAGCTCATCCGGGGGGGGGGGGGGGACTCCTACCACCATGTGTACCCCTGGGGCAGGCACAGGGAGCACGTGCCCCCCAGATCTTTGTGTGGGGTGGAGGCAGCTGCCGCTGCAGCTACTCTGTGCACCCCGCTGCCAGTGCCCTGGGAGCCACCCAATGCTATGTGCCTCCCATCACCAGGCAGACAGAGCAGCCATTTTGTAGGAGGCATGTGGCATCACACCACTTCCAGGGCACTGGCAGTGGGATGCAGAGCACAGCCTGCAGAAGCAGCCTCCTTCACCCAGCACATGGGCACATACCCCCATGTCTGCCCCAGTGGCAGGAGCTGCCCCATGCTCCTGGACAAGACACCTGGGCTCCAAGCATCCCACAACCTGTCCTGGGGCCCTATTCACCCCCATCCCCTGCAGGGGCCTTGATCTGCTCCCCGCAAACCCCTTCCCTCCCCCATGCCCCTTCCCATCCACACATTTACCTGCTGGGCACTGCTCCACACAGGGCTGGGTTGGGCTGACTTCCTGCTCACATGCAGGCTCTAGTTGTTCTCTGTGTTAGAAATGGAATATTGTTAGAAATGGAGTATTGTTAGAAATGCACAGCTTGCATCTTGCACCCGATAAGAAAGAAACACTGCCAAGGACTTTGTTCCTTTCCCAGCCTTGCCACAGCTTTTCTTATACTAAATCGCAGACTCTCCCCCAGCTTCTCCCTAGCCTTTCTCATACAGATTACAGAAGCTGGAATTCAACCGACCGTGTCCTTGAAAGGGGCGGGGTTTGAACTCTTGGTGACCGATAGTAGTCTCTGAGCATGCTTAATTAGCTGATGCATATTTACCTCTCCGCCCTGCATACTTAAGTAGTTAATTATACTATACATGCGATGTTTGTAGTGATGTAACCACATGTATGCTTGTATGAAACGGAAGTGAGCTGTAAGAGTTCCTGTTTCTGCACACGTGCCCAGGAGGAAAAAGATAAATATAGCCTGCAATATTCCTTGGGGGGGTTCAGAGTAATCTGAGTTTTTGACTCTGCTCTGACCCTATTTGCAAATACACCTTTTGTGCCATCTAATGAGTGTGTGTCTGTGATTTTGGTGGCCTCCAGAGAAACGAACCGCTTTATGCATTATCTGTGTCTGTGTGCGCTCCTCTCCCACACCCTGCTGCAGCTGCCCGGGCCCGGGGTGCATGCATTTGAAGGGGCTCAGGCCCATTAGCCCTGGGCTTCTGCTGGTTATGGAGCCAGCCCTAGATGAGCTGCTCATGGCTCCATTCTGAACCTCCAGCCGGGCCTTACATTCCCACCCCGGGCCTGCGCTGCATGCACTTGCCCAACTGGGCAGTACCACCAGCCCCAGCCCTGCCCTATTCCTGCCCTCACTGCAGACTTACCTGGAGGGAACTGTGGGCACTGCTCTCCATGCTGCCTGGCTGTCATGTGCATGTGCATGCATGCACATGCATGTGGCACCCCCTGCCTCATTGCTCTCCTCCTGCTCCCCTCAGCCCCAAACAGTCCCTTGCAGGATGGAACTTTGCCAGTCTGCAAGGGGAAGCCACCATTTCCTGCTTTCTCCTGTGATTTTCATTACAATCAGTCGAAACTGTTGAGTGTCTTTCTGACCCCATTTTTTATTGTTGCAACCCCAAATGGGGTTGTGACCCCAATGTTGAAAACCGCTGTTCTATAAGAAAACATTCATTCCCAGCTCCTCTCAGCATCAGTCCCTTATTGAATCTAGAGAATGTAATGTATTTGCTACATCGGAAGCTTAGCTATCTTACGCAAGATCTCACCAGCTATTACTTGGGGAAAAAAAGAATCTAAGGCGAGTTGGTAAATAAGCTGTTTTACACTGAGTAAAACTTACCTGTTTGACCTTAAAAAAGACAGTATTTGAAGGAAAGCAGGCAATGGACAGTGATGGCTGCAGCTGCAAAACCGGGCGCTAATCAATGTTGTAATGAATACTGTGTGAATCCCCAGCTGAACTTCAAACCAGAAGACCACAGCCTGAGCAGTGCAGAGAAAAGGAAGTACAACCTAAGATTAGTGGAGACTAGAGTCAAAAAAGAGCTTGTGTGGGAGCTGTGTGAGAAAAAGAAGAGATGAAAGGAAGCAATCATGGACATAGCCCAGGATCAGCATCTGAAGTGAGCTTCAGCTCACGAAAACTTGCGATATAGACATAAACATAGAACTATCTATGTTTGGCTAGTCTATCAGGTGCAAATCTATCCTGCCTTCTATTTGATTTCAGACTAAGATTGCTAATTCCATCTCTTAGTGAAAAGAGGACATTGGGCTGAGGACAACAGGCAGCATGTTAGGATCTTGATGACACAGCTGCTGTTATACCTTAGGACTTAATGGCCCTTTGAAGCTGGTTGGGTTTATGTTTTTTATTGTAACCATTGTGCCTACAGTATTTGCACCTTTTACTTCTAGCAACTCTAATATATTAATTCTCTTCAACAAGAGTGTGTATTTTTGGGAACTCACTGAAGACAACGGCACAAGAAGTCTAGTGCCTACAAGATTATGCTACACCCAGCATGTTTCCAGACAACGAGGGACTGGTTTATCACAACACCCTGCTGTGGGGTCTGTTACATTATCTTTATTTATGAGCTAGACAAGGGATCCAATGCAAATGGATCTAGGAAAATAAGGTCAGGGAACATCAAAATGAGAATCAACCCTAGATACAAGTAGTTAATACCATCTGTGGGAAAATAATGTAAAACAAGTATTCAGTGGATAGGAGAGAGATGGGAAGTTGTAACCTAAGGCTGATAGAGAACAGCAAATTTAAAATGAGCTTTTAATACAACATGCAGAGTGGAGGAGATTTAATTTTGCTGAAATTTGGGACGATATATAGAGGGACACCAAATAATCTAGAGAACTGAGGTAATAGTCCCTTTCTATATGGCACTGAAGAGACTAAGATAAGAATAAATTGCTTTCAATTTTTAGGACACCTGCAGTGCTAGTATAGTATTATGTACAATGGAGGGGCTTCAGCAAAGAAAATTGAATTAGGAGTTGACAGGGGTGTGGATGGGACAGAGAACATGGGACTTAAAAGTACCACATTTGAATTGCTTGGCAAGCTAATAACTTAGGAAGCTAGCAAGGATGAGAAGAGTAAAACCCAGGAAAGAGAAATAAACTATTTGGAATGTTACCATTTAAGACACTGACGTGCAGAATATGGTCCAAATGGAGACTAAATTCAGGAAAGAAAATGTACACTCAATTTATGAAAAAGTCACTGATAATGATATCTAATAAACCACTGAGAACTGTGATGTGGAGGTAAGACTATGAAGATCAATGTCCATGCAGCTATTCTTTCAAGATGCATAAAATTGTCTCCGTCAGTTTTTCTACAGCATACTTCCCTATAGCATCCAACTACAGATAGGTGGAACCACAAAAAATCTACAGCTATATGTATTTAGTATAGTAAATTTTGTGAAAAGAAATTAAGCATAAATGGAGAGGACTGAATAGAGTTAATCTGTTCAGAAGTTATTAAGTGTTTCTTTGAGATCTCTAGCTTTCTGGATAACCCACTCCAAATGATACTACCAAAAATATGTTTGATAAATGTTGAGGAGACATTGTCTCCTTAGTAGTGAAAACCATTCTTGTAGCATAAATTAAAAATTCTTCACAATTTACTTTCTCAAACTGAAACTTGGGAAGATGGTAACAAAAATAGAGAACTGGGATAAAAGAAAGTAATTAAACTGTTTCTATATAAGAGTTTCTCCTCATGATCTATACTGGGGAGGCTAATTTGTTGTATAAGTGCCACAAGCAGCATGGGTAGCCTCTCTGTGTGGCAAGCAATAGATCAGGGAGGTGACAAGTACCACAGCAGCAGACATCACAGGACCAGAAAACAGAGCAGTGCATTGGGCAGGGAGCACAAAATGGGGAACAGAAAGCATAGCAGGAGACTGGACAATGGAGGAGGATTAGAGTGACAGTTGGAGAGGGTGTGGGGCTAATTTGTGACATGTCTCAAAAACGTTGGCCCCCACTGATCTGCAACAATGGGGTTGGACTATTTCAATGGTTTTTCAATGAAATGGCATGTAAAGAATCACTTAAGGTGACCAATATAAAGCAGTAAGAAAACCATGCTATGTTTAAACACTATAAACTATGGAACCCTTCTTTACTACTTATTACAATAAGTTGGCAACCACTGTTTAATAGTATTTGGTATTGTTTAGTGGATTTTATCCCTCTAATGGATTCCATAAGTAAAAAAAAAAAGAAACAAAAAAAAGAACAAAACCTGGCATTTGGCAGATGCTGTGGATAGTTCAGCAATGACAAACTGACACACAGCTGTGCATATCTGGCAGATAGCTTTTTCAGGCTGTATTTTCAAGATAGCCAGCCAGCAGCCAGATGTTTAGGGAAATCCCCCATTGTTACTTCATAGAAAGAGAAGGAGTTGTCCTCTGGCAGTTCTCCATAGCGGAAAACTTAGAGCCACTAATCTTGCTGTCTCTCCGAATCTGACTTAGTATCAGATTTCCAACTCTCTACCACTCTTTACAATTGTGTGGCACATTGTTTGGGCTGTAATACAATGCACACAGGTGGGACCAACTGCTCTAAGTTCTGTGGCTCCATATAACTCTACAACAGGTCTTATAAAAATTTGTTTAACGAAAGAGGTGTAATGGGGTGTAAGGCAAGGGCCATCAATACCTGAAGTTGTGTTACTGTTCATTTTATCTATCCAGATATTTATGTGGCCCATACTTCCAAGCTGACCAAAAGCCACTTAAACATTCCAGAACAAAAATAATTTCTCTTCCTTTCCACACTTTTAAGAGAAATAACTTAATGGGATGAGTGGCTTGGCATGTGTTGGTTTATGTTTGTGCAAGGGAAGTGGATGCACTACAGCTCTATAAAGAGCTATTGAAGAAAATCCAAGTCACAGAAATATGTTTTTCATTTAGTTCTGAGAAGATTTAGCCACAGCCACTCTTGTTGTTTCTTGAAGTTTTGAAGTTTCTTGCTCTTTTGAAGTTTTGTTTCCTACAGAAACAGCCTCTCTACTCACTGTCAATTTCGTAGCTCTAGTGGTTCAACTGAACTATCATGAGAAGTTATGCTCAAAAAAAGAAATAGGATTTTCAGGGACACAGGGCCAGTGCTGAAGATGGCATTCATTATACCAGAACAGCGACCTTGAAGGGACTTTCTGCTTAATGGGAGAATATACAAAAAGCTGAACACCAAGGCTATGAGTACTATGGTTTGTGCCAAGCAGAAAGACTTTGATACACAACCAATTGCAAAGACGGTACACAACCCTGGTTTCACTAAGCTGAAATCTAAACCTTCTACTGCTCACTGTTTTATCTGTCCCTGGACACATACTCTTCCACAATACAACAGGAATTCTCCCAGTCACAAAGGGTTCCTCTGAAAATGCATCAGAATGGGGTTAACTTTGGGCTTTCCTCTTAGAAATGACAAAATATGCAAGTAAGGGATCAGCAAAAATCTTCCCCCTAGGTCTCTAGCACACGCTCCAATGCACAGTTTAGGTTAAACTGAAAAAATAATCATGTTCCCTTATACATTTGCTCTCTCTCAGAGCTGCAGTTTCCCTTCCTATTTGTTTACATGAAAGACTGTTCAATACATTTTACCTAGGTTTTAATGCAATTTAGCAAATGAAAACAGTAAGAAGAATCAATACCCCATAACTAGCTAACTCTTGTCAGCTCACCAGTGAGTTACCAGCTTATCAAGCAACTCAAATTTGGTACTTCCCATAGCTTGGGAACCTCCAGGCTAAAGGATATGTTTTGAACTTAAGGATCAAGTTAGTCATTGGACAGAATCTTGTTGTCTATTGTGCAAGTTTTTTACTCTTGTATTCAATATGGTAGTTGTTCTTGGTTTTTTAATTATGTTCATCAGGAGATGAAGATAGACCAGCTGTCATTTTTTTTTTGACAACGTGCATTGTTTTTTCAGGATGGCAGCCAAAACTGACAATACAGTATTTTTGGGGATTATTTTTTTGACAAGCAGTACTGCAATAACATTAGCAAAACAGCAGCAACAGCAGTTGTGGTGATAGCACTTTTCTCTAATTCAGGCCTGAATGATGACTTAAAAAGAATTTGCAGGCTTTGGCAATAATAATACCAGAATAACAAGTGGAAAACAGGAATAATTTCACCGAAGTCAAACCAGAAAAAGGGGTCAAAGCAAAGCCATGTGAATCCTCCATAAGGCAGATCAGAATTAGGCCCGCAAGCAGAAACAGGTTTGCTAGGGTTGCTTTAGTCTAATAAGTTGCTTCCAACTGATAAAGTAATCAGAATGCTCTTTTATCACTGAGTTAAAACATACCCAGAGAGACATTATACCTGTAGCATGAAACCTTCCCCCACTAAAGTCAAAAGCAAAACATGCAGGCCATTAGCCTTTATATTAGGGATATATGCCTTTGAAATCAGTGTGTTCTGTAATACTGTATTAAAACTGAAATAAAATCCCAGCCCAGTACTTTGAGTCAATCTCTCCTTTACATATGGCCCCCATAATGATGATAACATCTAAATGTCTCAGAAGGGTTTGTCCTCCCAACACCCCTGTGAGATAGAAAATACTATTAATCTCATTTTCTAAAGGAACAGAGACAATGGGAGAGTACAAGTTACTTGCTCAAGATCACAGAAGAAACTGATGGCAGAGCAAGAAACTAAACCCAGGTTTCCTAAGTTCCAGAGTACTATGATAATCATGTGCATGCAGCCAGCCCCTAAGTACTACCATACAATAAAAGCAGCTTAACCAAAGCATTGCTCCTACACCAACTTCCCAAAAAGAAACCACACAGACACCCACATGTATACACACAGTCATTTGTGACTTGACTTTACCTGCAAACAATAAGAACAGACTACACATATGCTTTTTGCTGCAAAATGAAGTCTGAATCTATTGTATGAATTTAATGCACAAGGAAGGGAAGGAAGAAGAAAGTGATGTACTTGACTTCAACAAAGTTACCCTAAACAGGAAATCCAACTACCCCCAAAAGCAAGACTAAGGGCATGGAGAAATGTACCATTTTAAAGAGCAGACAACTTACTGTCAGTAACTTACAGCTGATCTGCTGTAACTGTTTTTTTGGTATGCTCCACTCATATTAAAACAATTATGTTGGGTTCATCTGCACACCTTAAGTCTTCCCATCAACCTCTTTAAAAGTGGTGTAACTGTTTTGTCTGCCTGTAACAGGGAGGCCATCCTTCTGTTACTTATGGAATAAGGAAATGATACTTACCACAACTGCTGTGGAGTGTCCAGAGAAATGATGATGTCATCAGATGGTGGTAGCAATGTTAACTGCACCTGCGGGGGAGAGTAATGAAGCAATAACTCACCGGAAATGACTCGCTAATAAGTAAGCAGAAAAGACTGGATCTTCCCCCAGAAAGTGAAACACAACTTCTGGTAGAGCATGACCAGAGTGACTTGTGCAGAGGCATGGAGTGAAGGAGAATCGGCACATAGGGTGAGAAGCTCAGTGACTGCTGACTGAGCTGAAGGCAGATGGAGGGAACATTTTGCACCCAGACTAAGATAACTAGGTTATTTGTAAGTTGAGGAGCCTTACAAAAAGAAATTAAGTCTAACAGTGCTGGGTCAGACCAAGGAGACAGCAGTGGGACTAGCCAAGTCACTTCCTTGTCCTATGCTTTTAGGAACAGATTGGCCCCATTTGAAAGAAGCAGTAGTGAAAGCTATGAGTGAGTTAAAAGCGCGAGAATATTTAAGACAAGTAGATGGAGTCTTTGTGGGGATGGGACCCCAAGGAGAGGAACAGAGAGAAGAGGAGGAGATAGACCTTGAAGCTATCATTGGAGGTGGGCACTTCAGAGAACACCAAGAGCAGACACCATTATTTTGAACGTCTCTGAAGAAGGCCTAGCCAGGAGACAGGAGGAAGTACTCAACCCTGGGTTAGCAGATACAACATCACGCTTTGACATGAGAGATGACATTTTATATAGAATAGACAAGGGTAAAGGCGAGGACAACATTTTACAAATTCTGGTGCTCAGGCAGTATTGGATGCAAATATTGAAAGTAGCCCATACACTTCCCATGGGCATTCATTTAAGCCTAGATAAGACTGAAGCTAGATTAAAACAGAGAATGTTTTGGCCAGGATTTTCTACAAGATTGTAGAAAAGTTTTATAAGGAATGTCCTGAGTGTCAGAGTGTGTCAGGGTATACACCCATGAAAGGACTGCTGGTATCAATGCCTATCATAACAAGATCTTTTGATAGAATCACATTAAACATCATGGGCCCTTTTCCAAGAAGTAGTGCAGGCTAGCAATATGTCCTGGTAATAGCAGATTATACCATGAGGTTCCCAGAGGCCATCCCACTGAAGACTATTGCAGCCCCCAAAGTAGCAGAGAAGTTGGTAAAATGGGTAGCAAGAGTGGGTCTTCCTCAAGAACACTTAACAGATCAAGGAAAGTCATTTATGTCAGGAGTTTTACAAGGTATTTGCCAGACCCTGAAGATAAAACAGCTAAGAACCTCCATTTATCACCCCCAGATGGATGGTCTAGTTCAGGGGTCAGCAACCCCTGGCACACTTGCCGAGCATGGCACACAAGGCCATTTTGCTTGGCATACCGCTGCCAGCAATGGAGCCCAGGATACTCCCAGCAGGCGGCTGGGAGGCTGCAAGCCCTGCTGAAAATGGACCAGGCTCTGTGGGCTGGCTTCACCCGTGAGGCTGCAAACAGCTGCCCTGGGCTCTGGCATGTTGGCACTCCGGCACCTTCCAAGGTAGACACTGTGGTTTTTTTCAGCACTCCGGCCAAAAAATGTTGCCTACCCCGGTCTAGCTGAACAGATTAACTGGACGCTTAGGGGGATGATAAGAATCTGTATTCAAGGGGACCCAAGAGAATGGGAATCCATAATTCCTCATTGTTGTTTTCCATTAGACAGGCTCCACAAGCCTCTACTGGTTGCGCCCCTTTTGAATTAGTCTACGGACATAAGCCTAGGGGATCACTTGATGTTATTTGTGAAGGTTAGTTGGAGGGACTGACAGGTGAAGGGAGACAACCACGTTTGATGCAGGACTTCCATGAAAAATTAGAGATGGTGTGAACAGTAGCTCAGGAAAACTTAGAATGCTGTCAACAGAGACAGAAACAGACACACGGCACCCATGCAAAAGATAGAGAGCTACCAGAAGGAGATGAGGTACTAGTCATGCCACCTGATAATAGCCTCAAATTGTTGGCACATTGGCAGGGGCCATTCCAAATCACTAAAAAGCTAGGACCAGTGAACTATAAGGTCCAATGAACTAGCCCAGTAAGAAGAAAACAGAATTACCATGTTAATTTTTTGAAGAAGTTGAATGAAAGAGATGCATGACTGATGCAAGGAGGTCTTTCTTGCAGGAGGTCTTCTTCAGAGGATTTGGATAATGTGGGTGACCCTATATTATCAGAATCTACAAACGGAGAGCCTAAGATAGGAAAGACACTCTCGGGTATTCAGAAGCAAGAGTCAGAATGACTGGTACAAGAGTTCCCAGATGTATTTAGCAAAGCATCACTGGAGGCAGTTGCCTCATCATTTATGGCAAGCCGTTAAACAAGAAGTTACATAGATGTTACAGTTAGACAGAATAGAAGAACCCCGTAGCCCCTGAAGGGCCCCCCTCATTGTTGTGCCTAAGCCAGATGGAAATATTAGGGTGTGCGTAGACTTCAGGAAAGTAAACAAGGTAGCCATATTTGACATGTTTCTGATGCCACGAGTTGAGGAGATGCTAGAGAAAATGGGTCAGGTCAAATACTTTTCAATGCTAGACCTTACGAAGTGTTACTGGCAAATTCCAATGACCCAATGGATAAAGAAAAAATAGCATTTGGTATGCCGTGGGGGTTATTTCAATTCAACAGAATGCCATTTGGGCTGCATGGTGCAGCAGCATCATTTCAGTATTTAATGGACAGGACGTTGGCCTCACATCAAATGTATGCAGCTGCATATATTAATGATATCATAATCTTCTCTGCTGACAGGGAACCACATTGTCATTTTAAAGGAACCAAGGGATGTAGGACCAACTGCAAATCCAAAGAAATGTAGCTTGGGCCAACAGGAAACTCAATATCTTGGGTTCCAAGTGGGGCAGGGATACATAAAGCCTGTAGCAGACAAAGTGGAGGCTGTACGTAGATATGTTACCCAAGACGCTGAAGCAATTTAGATCATTTTTAGGCTTTGTTAATTGTTATTGCAGGTTTATCAAGAAGTTTTCAGAGGTAGTATCACCTCTGACAGATATGACGAGGGGTAAGCCCAGACAGCTGCAGTGGACAAAGCAAGCCCTGAGAGCGTTTGACATAATTAAACAGCTGCTTTGTAAAGAACCTGTTTTATATACCCCTAAGTTTCAAGAGACTTTTTATTTACAACTGACTCTTCAGGGAAGGTGTTAGGGGCAGTACCATTTCAGGGGGAGGAAAGGCATACAGCATATGTGAGCAAAAAATTGTGTGAACCAGAAACACGCTATTCTGCGATAGAAATAGAATGCTTAGCCATAAGATGGGGGCGGAACTTCTTCGTTATTATTTGTTGGGGCAAAAATTCATATTAATTACTGATCACGCACCCCCCAAATGGCTGCAGACAGCTAAAACTGATAACGCCCAACTAATACCTTACGCTCTCACATTACAACCATTCTATTTTTTGGTAGAACACCAAGCTGGGAAGAAGAACATAGCAGCTGACTTTCTGTCACAATCTTTAGACCCTAAAGAGATCACATGCCTGGCGACACCAGAGGTAGCTATGTGAGGTGGATAATAGAAGAATAACAGAAATGTAATATTTGGACTTTTAACTGAAGGGGGAGGTATGTAACAGGGAGGCCATCCTCCTGTTACTTATGGTATAAGGAAACGCTACTTACCGCAGCTGCTGCGGAGTGGTCAGAGAAACGATGATGTCATCAGACGGAGGCAGTGACACCTAACTGCACCTGCAGGGAAGAGTAATGAAGCAATGACTCACCGGAAACAACTTGCTGATAAGTAAGCAGGAAAGACTGACTCTTCCCCCGGACAGGAAACCGTGAGTTCAGGTAAAGTGACAATCGGAGTGATTCGTGCAGAAGCACGGAATGAAGGAGAGTCAGCACGTAGGGTGAGAAGCCCAGTGACTGCCAACTGAGCTGAAGGTGGACAGAGGGGACATTTTGCACCCAGACGAAAGGAACTGGGTTATTTGTAAGTTGAGAGACTTTACAAATGGCAGAGAGATGTATCACTAAAGAAGAACAGAGAGGGGGCAAGAGTAACCCCTCCCTACAAAGGCTGAGACTAGGCAATCTATTTGGGACTTTGCTTATCTGTTGAAAGAATCTGAGCCATAGCACGCAAGGTTTTTTCTTCTTTCTGTTTTGACCTGATGTGGGCAAAGATGTGTAAAAGAAAGAAAGAAAGAGAATATAGCATGTGTAAACACCAATAGGAGTCCTCCGTGTGATAACTTATAAATTTTTCTCCCATCAAGGCGCGACAAGACTCAAGGGTTTTCTTTTTTTTGATTTTCCTTTTTCACACATTACCCTCTTACACTATCTATGCCCTAACCCCCATTAAATTACCCCTGAATGAAACAGGGAAACTACTGCAGCCTAGACTCATTTACTGCAGGTTAAGATTGAATAGGTACAACATTTATGCCAGATTCAGCTTCACCAAAGTAAGCTACCTTGGTTTTAAAGTGTTATTCCTGTCTTGTCTATTATTCACCCTCTGTCATCATTACTCTCATATGCATACATGCAGGCTGATAATTCTTTCTCTAGTTTTACACTGGTGTAATTCCATCACCTTCAAATCATTCCTGATTTACACCAAGGTGGAAGGAGTTAGGCCTAATATATATTATCTTTGTGGTAAGAATAAAGATTAATTAGTGCATTTTCTGAAGCTGCCTGCAGTAAAACTAATTCCATGCCCAATAAATCTAGAAAGCAGACAGAAATTTCAATAGCAAACCAATGCACATTATTTTGTCCTTCCTTTCTTATTTACGTTATGTGAAGGATATGTGACTTTGCAATCAGTGCTGTTTGCAAAACCAAAGCAAAATGTAAAGGATTCTATACCCAATTCTCCCAGACAATATCGACTATTCAAAAGTCCTACAGTAAGAGAGCATCTTTCCTGAATCCACAAATTTCTGCAATGAGGATGCCACAGTGGTTTCTTAGCATTTACGCATCTCATCCTACATTACAGACCTAGCTATTAGAAAGGGACTGCGGTATCTTCCATATAAAGGTGAGAGGCCACTGTTATTGACACATGATTTTAATCCTTTGGACATTTCAAAAGATGAAGATTAGCAGAGATGCTCGAAACTAGCACCCAGGAGAGAGCTATTTGTCAAAAAAGTTGATACCATTGATGCTTGTCGAAGTATAAAAGAGTGTGTAATTTATCTAATATAAGTCAGGCCTTGTTTGCCTAGACTCCTAAGTTTTGACAGTTCCCTTGCTGAATTATCTGATACTGAGTTTCATATTATAAATGCAAATGTTTGATCAGTTATGCATTTTAGGAGCAACCCATATTATTGGGCTGGATTTTATTCCTTGGTTTTCTCCAGAGTTTTCCTTCTTAAAGTCTTTGTTTCCTTCAGAATTCATTATAAACGACATAATTATATGTCTTTTTCTTCCTTGATTGAGCGCATTTCTTACAAATGATGATTTACCACTTGGAAATTACAAATAGCATGAATAGATACAATTATTATATTGCCGAATTTGCTTTAAAATTCAGAAATGTAGTTTAGCTGAACTGTTCATAAATTATAAGTAGGCAGGTCACATTCTTTACTCTAATCTTTACATGAGACCTTGGATGCAAATTGTGCTTGCTCTTCATAAAGAGAATTCAAAGGTTTGTACTGGAATATGGAATGGATTTAAAGTTTGGATTAGCATAAATGGAGTTCTAATGTTGTTTAAAAGAAAACCTATTTCAGAATGGGACTTCTTTCATTAATCACATGTTACTAGCAGACACTTTCTGATTCATTTGTCTGTAGTTGGGTCTAGTAGAAATACAGGGCCTGACACACACCTGAATTTACTGGAAAAACTCACACTGATTTTGACAAGGCTTTGGACAAGGCCTACTAAGAAAACTGTGAGCATTTGTTCATTTATTTTGTGAATGAAAAGTACTCTAATAAAAGAAATAATATTTACATGTAGCTAGCTACCTGGATTAATAATAAGGTCATTTGAAAATAAATCCCACGGTGCTGGAACAGAGAAAACTTCTTTAATCTGCACCTTGGAAATGCCATATTATTTGTCAGCGTGTCCCGGGAAGCATTAGAACGCATATTCTTCTTATTGGAACCCTCCACAACACATACACATGCACACACATACACACACACTTTAAAGAAACGAATGTAAAATGCTCATTTTAACCTCTGTGCAAGGAAGGATTCAATTTATCATTCACTTTATCTCATTTATTTTGCTGGAAAAAAGGAATCGTCTAAAACATAGCACAAGTATGTTGAAAAAACATTTACATTTACGGAGTTTAGGGCAATCTAAATGGCTGAGCATACAGGCATTCACAGGGCTTCAATCGCCATAAAAATGGCATGCTCAATCTAAAGTTAGCTCACCTCAGAGGTGAGCTAACTTTAGATCAGTCTGGGTTACCCTGATCTAAAATGAGTTAATGTGGCCTAACATGCCTATATGCATTCACAGCACAATCCTGGGGCTGGGAAAGCCCATCCACTTGTCACAGCACCATGGCTGGGCTGTTTTAACCCCACCTAACCCTGACAAAGCAATTTTGCCCCCGCCACCATCTGACTACTTTCCTGTAGACTTGTAAGCCCACCCTTGTGGACCTGCCAAGAAAGCCTCCCCACCCCCGCCTCCCCCCCAGCGCTGGAAACCATTCACAGTTTTAATAAGACCTACTAATTTTGCCTGTTATCTCCACCTGCACCTTTTTGTGAGTTATAAGAAATCATTGCAAGTTACACAGGTCTGAGCTGGGCCAGTACTTTGAAGTGAGACTTACAAAGTAAAGTAAAAAAAATAAGTAAAAAAAACTCATTCATTATTCCTTTTTAACAGAAAATGTAAAAAACCCAAACATTTTTCAGACAGCTCTAAGGAAATTCCTGACTTGAAGATAATCCTCAGAGAAGATCCATATCAGCAAAAAGGTTCACCCATGTACAGATCTTGAAAGGTTCTAGAGACTCTTTTCTGGTTACTGATATAATAAAGAGGTGTCTAGCACAAAGAGTGCAGTGCTGGGTATGTAAGAAAAGCAGCTATTTTGCAAAAAAAGAAAAAAAAACAGGGTGCTTGGTACAAAAGCTTCAGTCCCTGGTTTGATTCAGCGGAGATTCAACCCGATTCAATGGCTGAATCTCTGAATCCAAATCAAATCAGGAGACCTTTTAATCTCTCCAAATCGAATCAGAACCCTCCAAATTGCTTCAGAGAGATTCGGAAAGATTTGGAGATTCAGACATAGACACGGCTTTAAATGTTTTTTCTACATACCTCAAGGTACCAGGTGGCTCATGAATGCTGAAATGGTGGGGCAGATGGAGCATCCCACAGGAGCGCAGGGGGCTCTCCAGTGTGGTCGACGTCCGCTGATATTCTTTTATTTGCATATCAGCCAAAATCAACAACCATCCATACAGCCTATCATACTAACCAATGTTATTTTTCCCTTATATTCTCTTATCTAGCTGTATTTATCTTACACTTTGATTTTAAGTGATTCAGGATTTTTTTTGGTCTGTATATGTATATAATAGATTAGCTTGTGGTTGTTGGTTTTGGCTGATATTCTTTGCATTTTAATTATTAAAAGAGGATGAACAATAACCACTGGAATGAAAAGCAAATGACCCCTGCCAGAGGTATTCAACTTTTGCAACCCTGGTTGCAACCTTCACAAAAGACAAATACAATGTACCATAATAGGAGCTTTTCTTTATATCCACAACTTTTAGCTGCTGTGGTAATCTTAATATTAATTTTAATGTCGTGCTAGGACTGGGAATAAAACTTGTCCTCTAACCAACATGATAGTAATTCACAAACACCACTGGTCAAAACTGCTTGCTTGATGTTTTGGCCAAAATTTTTCTTAATTAAAAAAAATAATAATAATTCAATTTTTATAAATTTTTTTTGACATCAGTAAAATGTTTAGAGTTTTTCATGAAACTTCTACCACATTGTTTCTTGAATTAATTTTCAAAACCACTACATTTTTATTGTCCTGGAAATCATGATTCCTTATAACTTTGTGTTTATTAAATATTTGTTTTTAAAGAAATAATTCAAAACACAATTGATTGAAATTTTATAAATATTGCTTAAAACAGTGACAAAAGTACAAAAAGGATCCCTCTTCAACTTGCAAAATAGAAGCAACTTCAAAATTTCACAAAAAATCATTTCCACATTTTTCAACCAGCTCTGGTTGGTTACACAATTGTTACAGCAGTCCAACTTTTAATAAGCAGCTGTACTTTTCAACTCAGGGGTAACAGCATATTTTTGTGGCATGGGAGTATATAAATGATGCCTTCATTATACGGGTCCTGATCTTGCAGTCCTTATGTATCCAGAGTCCACACTGTGTAATGATGGCATTCTAACCAAATTCCAAATTGGGTAATTGTGCCATTATGCCTACCCAGATCTCTCATTTTGATTCAATACATTGTTTTACTTCTTGTGTTAGAGTAGGAAGAGCTTCAGGTTTTGTTCACTACAGTTTTTGTTGTGCTCTGCTTTCAAACAGGTGCAATGCTTCACCTCTGATGTCACTGCATGAACTTTTTCTGTAGATATTTCCTGATCTAGCCTTTCATGAGGCAACTGCTTAAAAGCACAAAATAATACTACACAATGCGTTGGCACGAGACACTGACTGTGCGGTAGCTAAAAAATACTGCGCGGTAGCACATTACAGCATGGACAGTGCTAATACATTACTGCACAGTATTATCAGGCTACTGCATGGTAGCATCACTTAAAAGATGTTTACTGACACTACTGTGCAGTAACTCTAGTTACTGCTCATTTATTTAGTACTTGCTAATACAATACTAAATAAATGCGCAGTAGCGTCTCATGCAGATGCGCCCAATGGAGGGCATAAACAATGAACAATGCTACACTCATATGAAAGGGCAAGGAGGCATTAGATAGACAGAACATAATTATCCAACCTGGGATTTAGCTGGGGTTCCAGGTTACCATGCATACTCTCATAGAAACTGCCATATGATCTTTAATTAACACAAGCAGTCATCAGTGGGAGATTTTGGTATACAGACAACAGAATTGGGCTTATCATAGACTATGAGTACACTAACTTGTAGACTAGGATCTCTTATATGAACCGAAATATATAGTTTCCAATATAAAACGTTTTTTCCTAACTTTGGCTGAAATGCAATGCTATCAATGTTAATGGGAAAAATCTAATAGATTTCAGCAAAATATAAGCACCACCCCTTTATTTTTAAGTTGTCTTACAAGCAAAATCTTAAATTATTTCAAGGAAGTAATCAAAAAGTAGAAAAAAAAGAAGGGAGGAGAGAGTGTGAGTGCTGCATAGTTAGTAAGGTAGAAATCCATATTGTAAAAGTAGCAATTCTACATTTTCCAGTGAAGAGCAACTTAGACATATGGTGAGAAGGAAACTGCTCAAATTATTGCTTGCAGAATCAATAATATAAAACATATCTCCATTAAGCTCTGATTTAATTGAAACTACATTTTCTTTAATCCCTGCCAGGAAAATAGGAAGAATATGGTTTCAGAACTCATGTGCCCACTTTTTATCTGCATGACCTGCTTAAAGAGCTAAGCCAAGTTTCATTAAAAATTATTGGTCTCATAACTTTTTTTGTCTTAAAGAATCCCATATGGAGCCAATACCATGATAAAATTGTAGCAAAAATCCTTTGGGCTACTATGTTCTATAAATAATATTTATATTAAAAAAAAACTATAAGAAGACTTTATGATAGGTCAGAAATAGTAAACAATGACATGGTCTCACTTGAGGAGAGTACTATGGGGAACTGCACAAGTTTTAAAACAAACAATATATTTATCCAAAAGATGATCATCAAAAATACGCTCCAATGTCTTATGCACCACATTAAAACTACACCACTGCAGCAGAACAATATACATTTATTTCTGGGTTCTAGCTAACACATATTGTTGTATTAAGGAATTCTTTTGTATTACTATGGCATCTGCTAAAAATGTCAGATGTGATCACAGCCCTTGCAAAACAAGTATTTTAACAACCAAAACCTTATGATAGGTTATATTTCAGTGACTTGGAAACAACACCGCATTATCTGAGAAAACAGCACAGATGTTGCTTAATAAACTGTTCAGTTTATGCATTGTATTAACCTCATGAAACATTTATGCAAATCTTGCATTAACAAAAGGTAAAAGAATCATTATAGGTTATGAAGAAAACAATGTGACAACCTTTGTTTTTACCTCAGTATTTTATGGGTGTATTTTAACTCTTTGGGGCTTCTGCTTAGGAAGACACAAGGGCATTACAGATTTTCATCTATTTTGTTTTCAGTTCTGCTATCATTCCTTCCAGCTGATTTCACATTTTATAATGCTAATAGTGGGTGTATGGTTTTGAGTTTCTCTACTGTCAGCTGGTCAGTAGGTCTGGAGGATATATTTAATGGAATCTGACAGCTGATGGAACTGATCTCATTGAAAGGGGATTTGATATGTGGGATGAATGTGGTGACCCTCAATTCGCCATATTAATGACCATTATTATTCAAACTCTTGCAGCCAATATAACTCTTTTTCTTGGACACACCAGTACATGTGTATAAAAGAAATGACTTATGGATGAGTTAGTCCGTATACTGATTTGAGTGCCATTTAGATAGCATGTCAAAACAGATTAGCTATTTTACCCTGCCATAAAATTAAAGGCGAAGCCTTTGTACTATGTACACTTGTAAACAAAGCAATCATAATAATGGATAGCTTCACTGTGTTGTGTTAGAAAGCTAGCAAACTTATACACCTTTAAGCAGGGAAAAAATTCTCTCTCCCTAGTAGCCAAAGGAAATAAGTATTCAGATAATGTTCTTTACTAAAATAAGCTGAGAAGCAACAGGTCTGTCTCTGTTATGAGTTACCCAAAAGAAATGTAATTTAAGATATAACCCAGAGTAATTAATTTTTAGGGAAAATAAAATGCATGAATCTTGTGCTAATTAATCTGAATTAAAATGTAGGCATATACAATACAGACAAAAAATACTTCCTGTATTGATTTGTTTAAAAATTCTCTAGAATGCATCATTTTACCTTCAGTTATAGAGAATAGACATAGACATTTGCCCCAGCCTAAGACCTTGCATTATGCAAAAGCAATGGTATCAACAACTGATGCTACACATCAGCAAATCCTCATACTACTACAGATATTTTTTAGCAGAAAGGAAGTTGGTCACAGATGATATAATAGATATGTAAGGACTGCACAATCAAATATTAACACTTAAACCAGATAAACAAGGAGCTTCTTGCTTTTAAATTATATGGCAGTGGTACTTTTTTTAGGTCAGAAGCATAAAATCTATTATTGATCTGGAGCAACGTGTCCTGTCTTTTAAAGCCCAAGGCACTCTAATTCCATTCAATCAATATCTGCTTTCACATTTTTTAAACAAATATGCAATTTTGTTTACACATCTTAAAGGCTACTAATGTACATTGCCTTTTATTCTCTGTCAAGTGTAAAAGTAGGTGATGTTAGGTACCATTCAGTCCTGCTGCCTGCTGTGCGGGACAGGCCATTTAAAACCTTTGCAGACTGTTATGGTCTCCGTGATACATGAATAATGTACGCATGCTGCATTTCTCTCCTTTACTGCCCTTACTGATCCAAAAACAGACAAGGCTTTGAAAGAAGCCAAATAATAAAAAGTGAAGCCACCATCAACTTAATGCACTGAGACACTTATCCAACATACATGCATAAATACTACAGCATATGAGGAACGCGTCAATAACTTTTAAGTTATTAAGGAAACCATCTGAGAAAGAGGATGTAATTAGATCATAGTAATGAAGTTCACATTTGGTTTCCATATTTTCAAGGATGCAGTTAACATGATAATATCTCAATTGCTGTATGGTTTGAAAAGCATACCCATATGATGACACTCAGCTGCACATTCATTTAGTTAGAAATGTAAAAATCCTTGAGAAGTTGGACCTTTAATCTAAACAATATCACCATATGGAAGACAGCATAGAATTTCTTGATCAGTCTTATGCTTGCCTGCCCTCTCTCTTTGTACCAATGGAAACTCTGGGTAAGGTGCTTTCTTGAATTGGATATCTGCTCGTTCAGAAAACAAGGCAGAATGTAAAGCAGAAAAGGATAGGCTTAGAAATTCATAGGGAGCATAGTGCGTTCTGAAATTAACAAAGATTAATGCCTAAGGATGTAAAGTTGCCGGGTCAGAGAAACATTTAAACTCATCTGGGCTGGATGAGTGATGTAAGGCCAGTTCGCAGGCTGGACTGGACCAATGGGCCCAAGGACACCAGATCCTTCCTGCCTCATCCCATGCCAGATCCAGGGTCTATGGCACTCTCTCTGAGATCCATGTTGCATGTGTCCCAGAGTAACCGGGGCAGACACAATGTGTGGCGTGGAATCCCAGAGCAGCCAGAATAGGAGACCCAGGTGGTGCAGTCTAGCCAGAGTAGATGCTGTGTGTACAGCAGATCCCAGATCAGCTGGAGCAGGCACTGTGCTACACACGGTACCTACCCCAGCAGTACTGTGCCACTCTCAGCACCTGTTCTGGCCACTCCAAGATCCATACTGCACATGGCACCCCCAGCAACTGATCTAGGACTACACAGATTGTGGTGCCTGCTCCAGCTGGGCTGGGACCAATGCAGTATGTGATGCCTGTCCGCTTCCCAGAGTGACCTGAACATGCACTGCACGCGGCACACATCCCAGGCCCTGACTACTTGGCCAGTCCAGGTCAATTCAGACCCAGAGACAGTACCAGAGGCTTCATGACAGGCTCTGCAGGCTAGATCTGACCAGTAGGCCATATGTCTGACACCCGATTTATTGTATTTAATTTTTCAGTCAAATCTATTATACTGTATGTATTTATAAATGTCTAAAGGTACATGAAAGAGATGATTTGAAAATAAATGGAGATGTTTGATTCCATAATTTATCATTTGTTATGCTTACAGAGAGAGAGGCAAATGTGATATTTTCAGTATTAAACAGTTCTAAAAGTAAAAATGCAAATAATTGTTAAAAACTGGTAAAAAGTTGAGGCTGACAGTAGAAATATTATAAGATTAAATTATGATGATTTAATGAAATGGTTACCCCATGGAAGGTCAGATAATTTTCACTGGTCAAACAAAAGGTGAACCTGGGTGAATGACATTAGGGCCAGAGTTTTCAAAAGGAACTAATGATTCCTTGTCAGTTCTGAAGAGCTTGACCTAGATGTGTACATAACACGTGGTCAACAAGCTAAGGACCACAGTATGGTGATTCTGAGATACTGCTTCCTTCTCCCCATCCTCTTTTAAAGATGTTCTCCAGATATTCATCCCAGAAGTTGCTGAGAACCAATAACCATGGAAGCAGTTTCAAACCATCATAGAAAGAACTATTCAACATTTAAAGGATTAAAACCACCTCTGCTTGACAGCGAAGCCATGTATTTGGACCCAGGGACTTATTTTTGCATCCATGTATTTGTACAACGTTTGAATTTGTGTTTTTCCATGAGATGTTTTTGCTTCATGATTTGCGGAAATGAAATTAGTATTTCCAAAACTCAGGAAACAAAATAGTGTGAGAAAACTGACTGCACAGAAGCATTTCTTATTAGTGCTTTCTTCTAATAGTCAACAGATTGTACTGTATTACAACTACATTCAGATCTACCTATTCCCCCCCCACAAAACAGTCCAACCAATTTTCATCTATTTTTACCAGTCCAAAGCAAAATGACAAGTATCATGTTTCTTCACTATCATGTTTCTCATGTATAATTTCCATATAGACAGATACTTAGATGTTATTTATATGTGTGTGTGTGTGTATGCTGGACTCTACTGCTCCAGCTGGGAGAAGAACGTGCCCCCATCACAATTTCCATGTTGTGTTTCTGAGAAACATATATAACCTTATATATAAAATACACACATGCACTACATGTAAAAACTAGAAAATGAAACATGTATAAAACATATGCAACATAAATGTAAAGAAAACCCATACAGCCACTGGATTAACTCCTAATCATTTCAACTTCTAAACTCTTTGCACATACAGCACAGTATGGACCAGAAATCATTTTTCCTCATACCCAACAGTCTATGAAATAAAAAGGCTTACGACAAACTAAAAAGGGAAAGTATAATTGTTTATAAAAATGCTATTTTGGTTCTACCTTATTTAAAACAAATATAAAACTGCAGACATGAGGTTCTTGTTACAAAACCTGCATAATGGGTTATTTAATCAGAACCACAATTGCCCTGACAACAAGACTCTGAAACTGATGCAGCTCAGATTAAAGGCAGTGTTTCCAGAAAGTATCCTTCAGTGATGGAGAATTAGGTCTCAAGCTACATACACACATTCAAATGATCTGGGAGAATTATCCCAGTTCTGTTCTCCTGGTAGAAATACTTACTCAGGGCAACTTGTACAGACATTCAAATGCTGTGGCCCTGAGAAGTGGACAGCTTGAAGCACTGACACTGTGCGGCTAGGTGGGGACCTATGCACACATCTCAGCATGCTCTGCAGGCTCCCTTAATATGTCTGGCAACAGATGGCAGTAGGGGTGCACCAATAGAGATTTTGGGGGCCTATACCAATAGCTGATATTTAAGGAGGCACATTGGCAGATACCAATCCAATATCCAATACAGCTGCCATCAGCTGGTCAGTCTGTGGTGGTGGAAGTGGGGGAGGAAGGGAAGGCGTATGCAGGGGGACAGATCCACACCCCCTGCGGTGAGGGAGGGGCTGGTGCTGCCCAGCTGGGCCAGGGGAAGGGGGGCACAGGATGTGGCTTATGGAGGGGGGACAGCTCCCACCACTGCTTGCACCCTGGGAGAGTGGTGGGGGGTGTGTGCCCTCAGATCTGTGCAATGCAGGGTGGGATGCAGCTGTGGGGTTCAGCCAAAGCCAGTGCTGTGCAGGGCTCTTCTTGCTGGGGGCTGGGCTCACAGTGGGCTCTAGCAACACCTGGAGGAGGCTGCAGCAATCCTAAATTTTGCCGCAGTTCCACTCCCAGCCCCATACCACCACCCAGTCCACCCCACAATGCTGGCTCCACCCTTCAGTTGCAGCCCACCCCGCGCCACACAGGCACATGCCCCCCCCAGGTGTGCAAGCAGTGGCAGGAGCCATCCTGCCCCCCATGAGCTGTGCCTCCGACCCACAACCCGCCACCCTGATTGGGCAGCCCCTGCCTCTGGCCGTCTCTCCCATTGTGGGGGTATTGATCTGCCCCCCCCAAGCCCCTTCCCTCTCCCCCTCCCCTTCCACCACAGTGGACTGACCAGATGGAGGCAGTTCTCCACACTGCTGGCTCTGCTCCATGCTTTACTACAGCTGTGCACAGCACAGGCATTTTTCAGCCAAATTATCAGCCCCAACGGGCCAATATCCAATATAGACAATTTTCATTATATTGGTACCGATCCAATATCAGACGGATGTATTGGTGCACCACTAGATAGCAACAGTAAATAGGTTCATTGACCCAGAATGCCCATGGTCAACCTATGTTTCTCAGAAGCACAACATGGAAATTGTGATGGGGGCACATTCTTCTCCCAGCTGGAGCAGCAGAGTCCAGCAAGCAACACACTGTCTCCCTGGGGAGCCAGGGCAGGGGAGAGGAGGAGATCCTGGAAGGACCATGCTCTGTTCTGAGACAAGCCACAGGTCCCTTCCAACCCTAACATCTATGAATCTATGAATCTATGTACATACATTTGCTCTCCCAGGAGTGATTTAACCCTGGGTTGTTCCAGAATTATTCTTCTGAAGTTGCCATTTTTACTCTAGGAAAGAAAACATGTACATCTATATAGTCATGCTACCCTGGGTAGCAGTTTTTCCCATGAGAAACTGAATGTCTGTGTGAGGCCATATAGACATGGTTCTTCTACCAGAATTCATAGATTTCACAGACATTAGGGCTGGAAGAGACCTCAGAAGATTGAGTCCAGCCCTCTACCCCAAGGGCAGGAAGTCAGCTGGGGTCATAGGATCCCAGCAAGGTAAACATCCAAGTTTTTCTTGAAGGCATTCAAAGTACATGCTTGAACCACCTCTGATGGCAGGCTATTCCAAACCTTGGGGACTCGGACAGTAAAGAAATTCTTCCTTGTGTCCAGTCTGAAATGGTCTTGCAGGAGTTTATAACTGTTCTACCTTGTCATCCCTTGGGGCACTCTGGTAAACAAATGTTCCCCCAGATCCTGGTGAACACCCCTGATAAACTTATAGGTGCCCATCAGATCGCCCCTGAGCCTGTGCTTTTCCAGGCTGAAGAGTCCCATAGCTCTCAGCCTTTCGTTCCTGACCTCTGTTCATGTGCGTGGCTCTTCTCTAGACTTTCTCAAGCTTCTCCACATCCTTTTTGAATTGTGGAGCCCAAAACTGAATACAATACTCCAGCTGTGACCTCACCAAGGCCGAGTACAATGGGAGAATGACGTCCTGGGATATGCTTGAGAAGCATCTATGGAAGCAAGCCAGCGTTTTGCTCACTTTACTAGCCGCAGAATTACATTGAAGGCTCATGTTCATTGTCCCGGGGGCCGGGGTGACACCGAAAACTCACTGGCAGCAGAAGTCGACGCTTCGGGGAAAGCCACATGGCTCGTGAGCCGGCTCTTCATTCAGCTGTGGCTGGCCGGTGACGTCAACGGTGAACGCTGACCAATGCAGATAAAAGCGGCGATGGCGGCGACGAAGGAAGCGGATGGCTCCGAAGAAGGAAATACGTGGACAGAGGAAGAAGAGGGTGAGGCCTCACGGCATCCGGGGAAGGATGGGGAGCCAGAGCCAGAAAGACCGGAGAGAGGGAGCCGGCAGCAGCGGCCAGGAGTCGGCGGCAGGCGGGAGGCGCCCGCACTGGATAGCGGAGGAGCGAAGTCACTGCAGAGGACCCGCCGGAGCCAGGTGCACGCGGGGCGCGGTGGGGTGGCAAGGAGCCCTGAGGAGGAGCCAGATTGGGGTGGGATCACCTCTGGGACTTCAGGTTTGTAACAGGAGAGGTTTGACCCTTTTAGCATATGGAAAAGGAGTAAAGGAGGGTGGCAGATGGGCAAGAGGAGCCACGTGCCTGCTCCTCTGGGCCAGTTTCAGAAGGTGGCGTGAGGCCAGGGTGGCAGGGGTGGTTGGAGCCCTGTGTACATCCATCGGGAAGACCCGGGCAGCGAGAACCCGTCAGTTGGCTCCCTCCCATTGAAGATACATCAAGACGTGGCAAGCAAGAGCGGGGGCGGCGACGTGGAGAAAGAACATCAGCTTTGCCCTCAAGGGTCCTGGGGTGGGACCGACATCAAAAGGGCGGTGGCCTCAGGAGCAAGCATAGCCCGGCAGGTATATTCATCTTGTGGTCAATCATGACCCCCAAGTCCCTTTCATCCATAGTGCTAGACAGCATAGCACTGCCAAGCCTATAGGGATGCTGGTGGAAGAACAAATCTGGAAGAATTATCTCAGATTATTTGAATATGTGTACACAGCCTTAATTATTACTGCACAATATTCATAGAATCATAGAATCAATGAGTCGGAAGGGACCTAGACAGATCATCTAGTCCGACCCCTGCCATGGGCAGAAAGGAGCACTGGGGCTGGGAGGGGTCATAAAACCCCAGCCAGGTGCCTATCCAGTCTCCTCTTGAAGATTTCCAGTTCTCCAGTTCAATATTCTCAAGTGCTTCTCTGGGTCTGAATTTGTCTAATACAGAGGTTGGCAGTGTTTTTACCACCATGGGCCACTGCTTAAAACTCCAACCCCTGCCACGAGCTGCAGCCCTCCTCCTCCCTCCAAGTGACAGCAGATACTGTGAAGGAAATAGACTGAAAAAGGCAGGGGTCCTGGGGATGCCTCCTATGTTGCTGTGGCTAGAATGTGCTGCTGGTTCTCTGAGCTACTAAGAGTCAGATCCAGCCTCTTCACAGGCTGGATCCAGCCCATGGGCTGTAAGTTGGCAATGCCTGGTCTAGTATGTGACAGCTCTTACCTCTCTATTTTTTTCCTTGTGCACACTGTGACAGAATGTTCTGACTTCAAATACAGCTCCTGGCCACTGACAATCCAGTAGGAAGGTGCTGAAAGGAAAAGATGACCTTGCAACACAACTTAAGCTGGTAAAATTTGGCATTTGACTCCCATAGCAGAAGCGTGTTTCAAAGCCTTACTTCCACTGTCAGAGCTATGGAGAAAGGTTGGTGTGTGGAGATACTATTTATCTCAGGAAGGGCACTCAGTCATATGGCACCAGTGATGGGCTTGCTAAAAGTCACATTATTTATACATAATAAAGAGTTTTATGGAAGACATTTATGGGCACTGACAGCCTGTCTGTACTACAAATAGGATTTTCCAATGTGTTCAGGATTTTCTTATCACTCTTCCTGTTAAATCAGTATGAGCTTTTATAATGAACTGAAAAGGCAAAATAGCTAGGCTAAGGGTGAATACTGTGGGAAAATCCTACTCTGCATATCTAACCAGAGAAGCCAGTATAAGATGGGGAAGTCAAGTAGACAGAAGAGTCAAGAGATTCAGGTCAGGTACAGACATTACATTTAAAGCATGCAGAAAGCACTTTATAGCTGTAACAGAACAGACATTCAGGGCTCATAAAGTGTTTTTAAAATGGCAGATCCCACTCTAGGTTAACTCTGGATGGATGCATACTAACCTAAAGTTTTCTGTTAGAGCACTTTATCGAACATCTGTGCCAGATCCCATCAAGAGTTAACTTAGAGCGCAATCACAGCCATCCCAGGAAGCATTGCACAGGGTTGATCTAGCCTCAGGCATAGCTCTCTGCTCTGCCCAAGCTCTGGGTTTGCCCTGCCCCCTTGGCTGTCAATGACCCAAGTTAGTGACAGCCTCTGAACCCAGCCCTGAATGCAGCCTGGTGGGGGAGGGGAAGGAGGGTTTCTGCCCCTGCAATCACCCCACCAGCTAGCAACTGTCCCCAGCCAGGTGGGTGTTGTAGGGAATGGAGTCCAGGGTCTTTCTCTTGGAAGCCATTGTCAGAATGGCCCCTCACCTGGGGACTGTCAGCAGTGGTGCGGGAGGAGGGAGGAAGGGAGTCCCCCTGCCACAAGGGCTTCCCCATAACTTGCCAGCTTGGGGCTGGGCCTGTGTCATAGGGGGGCTCCATTCACCCAACTCCCTGTCCAAGCAACCTAGCAGCTGCAGCCTGAAGCTACAGAGCAGGGCTGCTCCAGCTTTTTGCAACACCAGGAACTGTGGGTGGGGGAAGAGAGATGGGGAAGGGAATCTCTGTCACAAGAATCTGCTCCCCGCCCTACTTCCTGGAGCAGCAAAATTTCGGGCCAGGCAGCTCTGCTGCAGCTGCTGGCTGCTGCTGTCAATGGGCTGGGGTGGAGGGGAAGGGATCCTGCTGAGGGGACCCAGCACAGACCCCCCAAAGACCCCAGCTAGCAAGCTATGGGGGGCCCCTTGTGGTGGGGGCTCTCTTTTTCCCCATCCCAGCTTCTTGACAGCAGCATCCAGCAGTTGCAATAGAGTTGGCTACCCCTGAGTTTCACTGTACCAGGAACTGTGGTGGGAGTGGGTGTTGTAAGAGAAATCTGTTTGGTTTGCACACACTCTAACTTACAGCACTTTAAGTAAACTGTGATAGACCGCTTTCCACGAGGGGCTTTTTGAATTCCTGTACTTAGCTTCAGCTTTCTACTGAATCCTGCTCTAAACTACCACTATACTCCCTGGTAGAAGAAAGGTCATCGCAATGGTTTCTGCCTCTTTTTCAGACTAAACAGCAATGCTGACCCCACAGCTGGTGTGGGGAGTGTTTGCACACTTCATCCTATAAGAGTTATACAGCAGCCATGTACCCCTGAAGGAATTGTGCCTGATGGAAGCACAATGCTTTGAGGTCTCCCACTATAATAACATACCTCTTCATACTTCCCTACTACATGCTGCACTGTAAAGAAATAATGTATTTTCTAGCACTCATTCCACAATGCTTACAGATAATTCTTGATGATGTTCTTGAAGCAAAATTTAAAAATCAGTTGAGAAGGAGTTTTCTTCTGTGACTTATTAATATCCCTTTGGTCATAAATAATTCGCTATTTAAGGGATAAGTAATTACTTATGAAGGGAATAATGGAAATTTTCTATCTGTTGTAAAACTGTTAGAACAATACTATCCTGTGCTGAAGTAATTTCCTAATAGACCCATTGGTTATGCAAAGCATCTCCCCAAAAAGGCAGTGAGGTATAACACATCTGAAATATGAAGGGAGGAATATTGTTGTTAAATCAAAGTTGAAGCCAGTGCTTCAACTTAACCTAGACATTGCTGAGAGTTACCCACTGAGCCAAGGTTTTTATTATGTGATAATACTGACTGATGAAAACAGTTAACCAACTATAGTAAAATAGACAAAAAAAACAAATAAAATAATTCAACCAGCCTTTGCTAAATTTACACAAAATAAAAGACCATCCACTTGCTGCACTCTAATAGTAATCAATTTTGTTACAGTGAAAAAGTCACAGATGGCAGAGGGTTGCCGAGAAGAATACAGTGTAAGAGCCATTCATAACAGTAATACTTCCAACGTATAATATAAGAACCAAGAGGTGCTGTTATCTGTGGACCTCAAATCTGCATTTTTGGAGAATATCCAGAATGCTATTGCAAGACTCATACAATGACAGGAGTAGACAGGCTTTAGTTGACAGATCTACCTCAACACCTGATCAGGTCACTACAAAAGGAACTATTTTGACAATGGGATGGTGTCATGTGAACAGTAAAGTGGTCAAAAGCAGTATTAAATAAGTATCCAATACTGCTATGTCCTTCAGCTTGGATACCTCTTATTTTTGTTTTATTAACTAAATGCATTAGCTTGCATTAGTTCTTCTGGGCTGATAACATTTTATAATAAGAAAATAAGAGAAAAAGCAGTAGCTACTAGAACGAGTGGATACTGACTCCTGCCATATAACAAATGTATTAATCATTTGTAATCCTGCTCTATGTTATAAGACTGGGTGAATAAACAATGGTCAATCTCTTATGAGAACTTACATGGATTAAATTTATAAAGACTAGTTCCCACTTCCTACTGCTGATGATTTTTATTCTCCTGATCAGTGAAGTTTTCAGTTGCAAGGATCAGACAGGAAAACTGTTTCTTTGCTTTCTTTGATTGATTTAAAGCTTGGAAAGAATTTTTTACTACTTTGAGAAGCCTCAGACCTGCAAGCTAGGAATGTTGGGAATACCAGCCAGAGGCAATTATAGCCGGGTTGACCTTTCTTGGTGCTAAAGTGCCCAGTAATATTTGCTCTGCCCTGGCAGTATTGCCTTTTTATACACATGGTTTGATAGGGAAGTTTAGGGTTTTATGGATCCTCATCAGAACAGTCATTTAGATAAAATGATCAGAAAGAGGGTTGCCCAAATTAATACTTATGAAGAGATTTCACTACATATTTTAACTAAACACTATCTTCAAATGAAGCTAAAATGAGGTTTGCTTTAGATGAATGAGACTTATAAGGCTGTAAAATGCATTTCACCCTATCAAAAATAACTGGCATTATATAACCATAACCTCTTTCCTTGACAAATATGCTTCTGAAAGGCAATGAAACATACATAATTATAGGCTGAAAATACTAAAAATACACTCTGTACCACACACATGCATAACAGCTTGATTTCATCATAACACTTAAATGCAATATTTCCCTGTATAGTATTATATTAATATGATAAAGAGCAGCCAGCCAAAAAATAGCTGAAGAGCTGCAAAGTGATTTTAGAAATTGAAAAGCAATTTCAAATGTTTGGTAAGCATTAACTTGCTCACTGCACCCTATCAAAAACAGCTGCTAGTCCACAATTCTAACCTTTTCCCTTTCAAAAATATAAGGCCCTGAAATCCTATATTAATGAGAAATGAATATAGTAATTGCAAGAGTAAATGTAATTATAAAAGGAAACCTCCCACCACCAAAATTCTTCCCTCAGTAGAACAGTCTGATATAATAATTTTCTGAATGGAACCACAAACATATTTCCATGCAGGTTATTCACATGCTGGTGCTGTGCTAATCAAACTACATCAGTAGCACATTTGTAGAGAGTTTCTTTGTCCTGTTCAGCAGTTATCTACAAAGGATAACAACACAGGTAGTGGTCTAAGGTGCAGATTAACTAACAGAATTAGATATGGCAATGCTGAAAATTGCCATACTTGACCTTTAGGTGCCTGGCTTCCAGAAGTGAATTCAGAATCCCTTTAGGCACTTAAGTTTCCAATACAATGTATGGGGAGAGTTAGGCATCTAAGCATGGCACTTTTACACGTGCTCCAGGGTGCTCCAGGGGTGGAGTGGGAGGACAGCACTTTATTTAAAGTGGCTCTGAGAGCCACTCTAATTAAAGCATCAGCATCCCCACACTTAAAAATCATGATGGGGGCACTTAAACTAAAGCTCATTCAACAAGCTTTAGCTAAAGCAGCCCCACTGCCATTTTTAAGTAAAGGGACACTGACAGACAAGATGCCAGAGGCTGCTGGAGTGCAGCAACTGCCCTGCTCCAGCAGACTCAATCAAGTCTGCTCTGACTCACTGGAATTCCAGCACGTTGGAGTGGCCTCCATGTTCATGTATAGGTGCCCCTTAGAGGTGTACAACAGACTACACACTGAACTTGGGACACCTAAATTAACCATTTGTGGATACATGTCTAAAATCCCATCTCACTTCTGGATTTAGGTGTCTTCCTAAGTCACATATGTGAGATCTGGATTTACAGACCCCCTCCTGGACTTAAGCACCTAAAATATGCTGTGAGTTTGGATGACCAACTCCTTTTACTCTCTGTTGTATAAAATAAATTAGGAACTGGAACACTTCATGTAGTGGGGGGCAGGGGTTCTGTAAAAGCTGTGTGAGAGCTCCACCCACTCAGCTCTTATATGAAAAGTAATCAGTTGAGTTTTTAATGAAAACAGACATGGATTCTATAGTCTGAGCTGAATTCATTGTTGCCAGTGTCTGGCAGGCATGCTTAAAGCCTACTGGACGAGGCTTCAAGGATTAGGCACAGGGATGTGGTGTTTCTGAATCCCAAATTAGTTTAGGTCTAAGATATATGATTAATTCTGTCAAAATAGAGAGAGGTCTGGGACCTCTGAGACACCAAAGAGGTTAGGCAAGTATTTGGGAATCAAAATCTTAGACTTAAGAATCTAAATTTTGCTTACACCTCTCATCTGAAACCGCAGTGCTATCGTGTATCTGGATCTTACCTCTCTATTCTTTCAAATAATAGAATTCTGGGCTGCGGTGCACATTATCATTCCAGGTTCAATTCCAAATTATGACCTAACCATGGGACTGCCCTATATGAAAGTGGCCTTGAAAGAGTTTTCAGGCATCCCTTGACAAACAGTTTTCTCATTGCCTCTGAGTTTGTATCTCTTTAGTTTACCTTCCCACCTACAAACAACACATTGAAACTGAGAAGTAAAGCATTCAAGAGGACCCAATGCTTTGTGGGACAGTTGTTTTATGTAGTGCAGTTTAGCCTAAGGCCCTCACTAGGGTGAGGCCCTCTTGTGCTACATGCTGTGCAGACACACAGGGGTGGGTGACATAAGCAACTCCCCAGGGCAACTTTAGGGGTGAGTGATGGGGGTGACTGCCCAGGGCACCGTGGTGAGGCAGGCATCAAACGCACACACACACACACATGAACAGCTCACACGAACAGCAATTCTCTCCCTCTGTCCTGCCTCACCCTGTTTGATCCCTGCCACAGGTAGGAGGAGCGGTGTCCAGCCCAGCTTGCCCCTTCAGTCACTGCTCAGAAGAAGCCAGGCTGCGCACATGTGAGCAGAATGGTGCCTGTTCCAGTCCACCCACTTTGCTCCAGCACAGCAACAGTGGTGCCTGTCCACCCTCCAGCCTGCCTGGTGCACCAAGCTGCTCCGACTCCCCTCCAGACTGCTCCCCCACCCCTGCCCCTGCGTGAAGCAGTGCCACTAACTTGGGGTAGCACCAAAATATAAGTTCACCCAGGGCACGAGGCTCCCTAAGGCCAGCTCTGCAGACACATGGTTGCTACCCCAAAAAGGCTTACAATTTAAACACAGCCTTATGTCTATTTCTGGCCATTTCTCCAGTAGCAAGCAATAGACTTGACATCATGTGAGCCACCCACAACTCAAAACAAAAAGTGTGAGTATCTGAGGACTCTAGATTCAGCCCATTCATTCATTCCTTGTCAGATGTAAATGCCAGAATACACTGATAAGCAGAATGCTTCATGCATTGCTAATAAGGTCTGCTAAGGAAATGAATCTCAAAGTTGCTGAGCACCTGGCAGCAGCAACAGGGCTCAGAAATTAAGGTGTAAAACAAATTAAAATCAAAAGTTTCTTCAAATTATGCTTGATGCTCATATCTTCATTGCAAGAAACCGAGGGGGCGTTTTGTGTCAACCACTTCAGTACAACCCCAACCTACTGCTAACTAGATTTGAACCAGTTTAACCTAGGCAGTCAGCAAAGAGCTGTTACAGTGTGATACAGACAGCATCTCAAACCATGTATGAAAATCTTGTATTGCCTGGAACATAATATGTATACATGTATGCATACACATATGCATTTTATTAAACATTTATTTTACACTCTCAGAGCATAAATAATTAAATTATGTTTACTTAACTCTGCATTTTGAGATGCTATACTTAAAGGCAAGATACCTCCTTTATTAAAATAACAGATACAAATATGACTGAAGAATATACTGCATTGTGGAATAGCCAGCAAGATATCACAAATGTTAGTTAAACTTTCCAAACGTACCTAAATGATTTGCAAGCCTAAATGTCATTCACTTTTAATGGAACTTACGATTTCTTAGAAAACCTAAGTTCCATTTAGTTCACCCGCCATAAAAAGTACACAGAGGAAACCATCATAGAAAAATAATTATGGTGACTTTAGACAATATGTACCAATGACACTAATCCAGTTTTGTCCTTGGCCAATATGTCAGCATTACAGAAGGGTAAATTTGGCATTTTGAGCAAAAAAAATCATCTTCCAAAGACTCCAAAGTCTTGAAACTCTCTTAATTTGAAAGTTCTTTTGGCTGTGCCTGTTGGAAAACCAGATAAGATTTTAGTACAAATTTTTAAGACTTTATTTATTCCAGAAACAATATAGGTGAAAAATATTTAGGAACCATTAATAAAATCTGCCTCTTGGCTAACTTTCTCTCCTTCAGGCATCATAAACCTTATCAGCCAACCAGTGCAAAACAGTTCTAAAAATCCTGAAACACTAGTCTCTTACCACAATTTGTCTCATGTTGCTCTCAAAGTTCATAAGTACAGAGTTTCTGAATGGCTACAGGTGCTCCTTATACAAAAGTAAGGTTGACCCTACTGCTCACTCAGGCACAACTTCCATTGATTTCACTTAGCTTGTACAGATCCAACAACCTGCAGTCTTTTTATTAAATATTCCTTCTCAATAGATCCTGAGGCAATGCCTAGCATAAATAGGGCAGATTAATAAATCCAGCTAGTTTGTATACCTTGCAGGAGTCCATTCAAAACAACACCCTCACAATGTGAAGTGGGACTGCTGCCTGAATAAGGACTGTTCACTTAGTTTTTAGGGTCTGATTTTTCAAAGCTAGCTTATGTTTTGGCACCCACAATCATCTATAGACAGAGACAGTAACTTTGGGGTTTGACTTGCAGAAGAACCAGCTTTCCAAGTGACAGTTACTGTGCCCACATTATCTTTCCTCACTGCACTGCAGAAACAAAATGGGAGGACCTCTTTCGAATGCCAAGTTGAAAAAAATCAGGCCTCGGTTCCACAAGCTACAATATCAGCTTAGATCAACATCTGCACAGCAATACTGCTCCTGAGATGGCACCTTTCATAAGTGTACATTTAACCCTTTGTATGTCCGGGTACTTTTTTTTGCTATTTAAGTAATACTCCTGGTAGTATGCAGACAGCTAGGTGGCTGAAAGCAGACTGGCTGCCACTTTGCCTGCATAAACTCATGTTAGAGCTACGGTGCATTTATATGCTCTGTAAAGCACTTCAAGATGTCTGATTATTAGAACAGCAATGTAAGCAATGGAAGTTGCCATTGTTTGTAAATTTGCAAACTTTCCTACTGGGAATCTAAGCAATTAACAACTGCCTGCACTGCAATCTCAAAGACTAAGAGTTTTGAATAAATAAATAAATAAATAAAAATCACAAAGGCTTTAAGTAAAAAATCAGATGTTACCTGTTATTAAAAACTGGCAACATCATGCTAGATTCCAAGAGTTACCTTATTCAACACAGTACTTCCCCTTTAAAACTCTTGCTACTCAGCAGAAAACTGTTTCTCCAGCTGGCTGTTTCAGTTGATGAAGTTCAAGTCGCTATGCCAGTTCTCATAGCACTGGGGTACTTGCATAGAAGCTGAACAGTGCAAGTCTCACTAACTGCTGAGCTGACTGAACAATGTACTGCAAAGGCTCTTTTTGTAGCTGGAAGCACTGGGGTTCTAAAGAACCAGAAATGTTTGAGAAGACAATGGCAGGCCTCAAGGCTGTTTTGTATTTTTATACACCTTGTTGTGTCAGCGATGTGTTAAAGCTGTAGGCAGGTTCCCATTTTGGAAATTAATTACTTCATAAACTGATCAGCACCTTATTGCTCCCTCAAGCCAGGGTGATGTTCAGATAAATTAACTAGGCAACAACCTGTTGTAGGAAGTGGCTTAAATAATCAAAAGGTAATAGGGACAAGATGCTATGTGCATTTTAAGGCAGCTGAAGGGGCTCCTGTTAATGAAATCTGGAAAGGAGGGTGGGGAAGGGGAAGAGTTGTATCCCCTTTACCTGCAAAAACCTGCAAAAGTATTTCCTGCATCTAAATGGATCCCAAAAAAGTAACCTATTCCTTACAGTATTCCTGTCCCAGCATGAAATGTCACTACGTCTTTAGATAAAGAGAGGAGAGGAAAACTTCATGACTGGTTAGTCCTGCAACAGGTTGTTGACTTCCAGACTCCAGATGAGTAGTCTTACACTAGCTATTGCCCAATAGCATTGTACCATATCTTGGATTATTATTTGACCCGTAACATTCAAGTCTAAAACTTTCCTCCAGTTTTTTCTAACCAACTTCAGCAAGTGGTGGGAGATGGAATAATCCTTCATTTGAATCATCAATCCCAAGAATGATGAAAAAAAAATTTCCATCTATCCAGCCCTAACAGCATGATCATAGGTAAACAGCATACTCACTTATCTCCCTCCTCCCTCTCCCTCTTCTGATCAACATAAATCTGAGCTAACTACATGTGAACACATACGAAGGGCTTTCGAAGCACAAATTTAAGTTCAAGAACCCTAGGGAAGAGAAACCTAGGCTTTGTCATACTCAGGAACAGTCTTGTGAGGTAAGGAATACCGAGTAGTACTCTGAGAGTCCCTGGGAATTGGGGGTACAGAGCTGAACACCTTCTTGTAAAATCCTAATTTTATTGAAGCTAATGGCTAAACTCTTCCAAGCTCTGTAGAGCAGTGGTGCTCAATGTTTTGGCCCTGCTGAACAAGTGGTGCAGGGCTGGTCCACAGGCTGGATTGAACCCTGGACTGCTTCCACCTAGCCTGACATGGCAGGATCAGGACCCCTTGTACGCTGAATCAGGTCCTGGTGCCCTGTGCCACCAGGCATGCTGGGATTGGGCCCCAGGGCCCTGCACAACCCCCATCTGGCCTGATGCAATCAAGGCCCCATGTGCCAAGATCAGGCCCTAGGGCCCTGGATACTCCCTTATAGCCCTGTACTGCTCTGCAGTATGCAGGGCCATGCTCTCCAGCCTGTGAGCCAGAGATTGAGCACTCCTGCCGTGGATCCAGGCTTTTTCCCCCTGGACTTGAAGCTAAGATTTTCATAAACAGAAACCTAAATTGAGGTCCTACATAAGTTTTCACTCGGTTCTCAGTGCTTGAAAGTCAAATCATTAACTTATGATGCTAAAAGGGATTTTCATAGGACCCTGATGGAGTTTAGCGTCCAAATCTTTTTAAATCAATGCAAGTTAGGCCTGTTAACTGTTTCAGGGATAGCTGAAAAAGCAGCACCCAGAAATACAGATTTAAGCACTTGTTTTGGGGGCTCTTAAGCATGTTGTACTGGTGATATACTTGTAAATCAGACCAGATTCTGTCCGTAAATGTCATGTCTATACAAACATATCAGGACAGGCCATACTTGATGTAGGACCTCTCTAGAGCTCTGAGCACAACCGAGTCGTGGCCCAGAACGAGAATTCCCAGATGCTATGGTTCTATGAAGTTTCAGCAGAGAGGCCAGAGAGGCCCACGGTAATCATCTAAGTCTATTCTATAGCATCACAGTTTCCATTAAAACTTAAATCAAAAGGACTACACTTTTTTTCCATCTACAGGCACAGGAAGGTTTAAAACAGCCTGGATTGTAAAACTAATTGTGTTTTAAAGAAAGCTACCTGGATGACGTTTTCTCTTAGTGGACTACATTTTCTTGAATTAGTCAATATGTAAGCAAAGAAAATACAAAAAACTGACATTTAACTTCATTTAGGCATTATTTTAATTTTAGCCATTAAATAGTTTTGCTCAAAAATGATGAATGCATATAAATCTATATGGCAAGTTATAGATTAACAATTGTGTGTCCCAGAGGTAAGAACAAAAAGAAAATTCATTATTGCATTTCATTCATCAAACATTTAATAAGAATGTCATTACTTAATCCTCTCTGCCATATAACTATAAACAATAGGTTACTTCCTTGGGTTCGGTTTGACATACGACCAAAAAATAAATGCATAGCTTCAAGGAAAAATTACTCTTTTTTCATAATTGCCTAATCAAGTGTAAACAAAATACCCCTTGAAAGTCCACATGAGCAATGGCTACATTCAAAAGCATTTTTATTCAAATCTTCATTCAGTTACTCCAAAAATAATACCTCCAGCCAGATTAACCAAAGATTTGGGGAATATGATCATTAGGCAGTTCTCTGATGCATTTGTCTGGATAATTTATACAGCTGACAATGCAAGTAGCTGGGTTGGTTTGTTTTTGGAAACAGTGATATGCCATGCCATCCAACTCATACAAAGACAATTTTATTGCAGGTTTTTTTTTTAAGTCTATGTCTGCATTTTTTCAAAGTCTATGACTGACTGTCAATGACAAATTCTGTTCAAAACAGAATCTCAGAAGGCACCCTCTAGATTTACCTTCAATACCAAGAAAGAGGGGGGGTTTCGTTTGAGAGGTTTTCGTTTCTTTTTACATATAAACAGAAAAATCCTAGTAAAGGTAAGGCAGAGGTAGCTACTAGCTTTTATTTGGTATAGCTGATGGAGGTCAACCTTATAACTGTTTACCAAACTTGAGATTTACTGTATTTTCCTGTATACAACACACCGGCAAATAAGATATGCAATTTAGTTTTGAAAGGCAGAATGAAAAAAAAAAAGATATTTCCTTGAAAATACTGGTAAGTATAGTATTTTCCCTGGGAAAACACAAGCAGCTGAAGTGATGGGGGGACACTGGAGGGAGCAAAATGTTATGGGCACACTGTTAACCTCCGAGCAGCAGGAAGCCAAACTGCCTGATCCCTGTTCTCTTCTAGACCTAAGCTGGGTGGGTAGCAGCAGCTCCTGCCAGGTCAGCTGAGGGTCCACTCCTAGCCCTCAGCACTTGAGAGCCCACCCAGGTGATTCAGGAGAAGCCTCTGCCATAGCACTTGTGCCTCACTCCACTTAAGAAATACAACAAAGCAGAGCCCTGGCTGCTGGGGCAGAGGCTCCTGCTGAGTCAGCAGCAATATCTGCAGCACAGACTCTGCTGGGGGAGAGAGAAAATGTCCACAGCCAGCAGCTAGGGAACCCCATGTGCAGTATTATTTTCTCTAGTACACCTAACACAGTATACTGCAGAAGATGCAATTAACCACATTTCCTCACTTAAAAAGCACACACCCATTTCCAGCAGCTGATGTTTAGAAAAAGGTGTGCTGTATAGGTGAAAATATGGTATTTTGAGTAATTATGTCCAGGGAAAAGCCACCTAGCCTTCTCTCTGCTACAACTCTATGTCTCTCTCTCAAGTTAGCTATTTTGATGTAAACACATGCTTTTCTGCACTGCATGTCTAATGATGCAGAATCCAGGCCTCCATTTTCCAGTTTTTAATATTTTTCCTCTATCTCAGTCTCTGAATTGCATCAATTTCTTCAAAAATCAATACATTTTTACATCTCTACACCTGTCCAGCTTCTAACACTCTTGATTTGACCACATGCTTTAAAAGACTGTTCCTTTAACAACACTTTTTAAAGCTGAATCATGCAAGAAAGGGGTAATTTTGGAAGCAAAGTTCCAAAGCATTGTGTATTTGTCTGTTTTACTGTATTATAGCATGATAGCCAGGCAATAATGCACTTCTCAAAATATTGACAGCATCTAGCAAAGATCCTTGAAAATGGGACCGTTTGGAAGAGAGACCCACAGCAAGGAAGTTTTTTAATATAAATTTTTCTGAGATGTGGAATCTAGGATTTCTGTCAAACAGAAAAAATGCTTCCAGAAAATATACATGCATATATTTTATTAAAAACCAAGCATTAGCTTTAACAAAGGCCAGAGACGCTTTTTTTCTGAATGTTAGAATAAAGGCAGTAGTTCCCTGAAATCCACAATACCATGAAGCTATTGTTAAACAACTGTATTGTTAGACAACTGTTGTATTTGAAATGATCTCAAAAGGAAAAAATTCATGGACAATCTTACTGTGACTTTTCTACCATGACACATCAACTATAGAGGTCTTTGTTGGCACATTGCTTATTACAAAATTAGATCTGTCATAGGTCAAAATATTCACTATCTGCTTCTTTTCCCAAATACTGAAGACACAACTTATTGTTTGTAAAACCTAACCTTCTCTAAATTGCTAAATAAAAATGAGCACCAAGCACCTTACTTGACTTGTGCACTTTAAATAAGAATCAGAGTCCTGGGACTACTCACACATTTGAAGTTAAACATATACCTGAATGCTCTGCTGCTGGATTAGAGCTATATTGTCCAAGGCTTTTTTTATGTTAACTTCAAACTGATAAAAGGAAAATTGACGTTATTGGCAAGCGACTTTTTTTGGCTGATAACGTTGCTGATAAATGCCACGTGCATGTGCGCAGCTGCAGCATATTCACAGCCAGGAGTGGAGCCCAGCAGCTTTGAGACCAGCATCCAGCCAGTAAGTCTGTGGAGGGAAGGGATGTGGGGGGGCAGATAGGGGCATGGTAAGGGAGGGAGGGAGTGGGGCTGGGGATTCACAGCTGGGTGGGGTGGGGTGGGCTGGGGTGTGGGACAGAGCTGCAGGCAGGGGAATGCAGGTGGACAGGGAGAGAGGGCGGCTCCTGCCACTGTGTGCACCCCCAGAGGAGGCATGGGGGGTATGTACCCTGCTGGATCTGTGCACAGGGTGAGGGCACGCTACCTGCTGCACATCTGGGTCTGCGCCTGCACCAGCCTCCTCTCAGCTGGAGGGCTGGGGCTGTGCTCAGGGTGGGAGCTGGTGGGGTGGGCAGTGGCAGCACTGGAAGGGGAGGCTACAAGGGGGCTATGGTGAATTTTAGGGTCGCTGTAATACCCCCATAGCCCTCCCTCTCAGTGGGACTGCCACCACCCTGAGCATAGCTCCGGCCCAGCCCCCCCACCAGGAAGAGGCTGGTGCAGCCCCCAACCTTGAGCCAACAGCAGCATCCCGCCCTCACCCCATGCACAGATCGAGGGGGCGCATGCTTCCCACGCCTCCCCTGAGGTGCGTGCAGTGGCAGGAGTCACCCCCCTGTCCCTCCCTGTCTCACTGCAGCCCCCAGATGAGCCAACTGCAGCTGTATCCCACACACCACCCCACTCTGGCTGTACAGCGCTTGCCCCTGCCTCAGGCCCCTCCTCCTCCCTTCTGCCCCCTCCTCCCCCCTTCCCTTCCCCACGCCCCTTCCCCTCAACAGACTTACCAACAAGACACTGATCTCCAAGCTGCTAGGCTGCATATCAGCAATCAGACCAGTATCAGCCGATATGGCTTGTCAATAATCAGCCATTGGTATCAGCCAAAAAAATCTTTGTTGGTGCACCCCTAGTTTAAGATAAACCTGGACGGATGTAGTATAAGGCTTCACTGATTTAGGTTAAATTGGTTTCTTGAACTTCTGTCCCAGATCTCATCCAGATTCAAGTTAATTAACAGTCCCCCAGAATCCCAGGATGCTTTGCACCTCCCCTTCAAGCCCCGCCTCACAGGGTGGGTGTCCAGCCTTGACCCAAGCTGTCTGCTCTAGCTGAGCAGGGAGGCATACTCTAGTGCCCCCAAGCTCCTGGCCTGGGCCACTGCAGGCATATGGATGCATTTCCAGAATCAAAAGTGAATGTCTGTTCACTTGCTTATCAGTTCAATCTATACAGCTAAAATTAAGATGGAATAAATTCAGTCTCAAGCTTTTTGACTGTCTGTACTTAGCCTAGAAGATAATTCTGGTAAAATATCAATTCATACCATACAGCAACTGCTAAAACTTTAAACCACATTTGAAAATTTACATTTTATTTACATGCATCAATAATTCATGCATCACTTCCTTCAGCAAACTAAAATTAAATTAAGTGTCAAAGTGTGAAAAAGTTACTTTCTTAAATTAACAATTTACACACACTTCATTTATGGCTTTCACATGACATTGACTTGAAAATGTTTGGCTCATTATTATTTATAGCTCTGTTTTTGCACACATATTCCAGTCTTATTTAGAAATAAACACACACACACGCACAATATTCTACTCTGCAGTCAGCTTAGTGTTGGTAAAGAGGCACAGAAACAAAGCAAGCTGTTTGTATTTACACAAACTATGTTGGCACTGAAGTCCCTGGACTAGCTAGTTCTTTGATTTAACCTAGCATCTCCAGCAAAACAGTTGAGAAATTATAGACAGATTAAGTAGACTTATTTTCTCTTGAAGTAAATGTATAACTCCAGTTAATGCTACAGAGAGTTAAGTATACCATACTGGCATTGGGCAGATCTTTAACATCATACCAAAAGAACAGATAGGATCAGCTAAGATTTACAGAAATCCTCATAAGAATACTTTCATTCTGTTCTTGGGAGGAGTGCAGAAAAACTAAGCACTGGATTCTGAACGGCTGAAATAAATGGCAAGGATTCTGACTGATTTCAGTGGTATAGAATCAGGTCCTTTGTTCTGATAAATCTAGAAATCTTTAAGGCAACTTCTCCATTCTTTAAAACAAAAAAAACCCCAAACAAAACAAAAAAATACTATCTCAGAGCTGGCTATGGGAAATCTCTTTTATGGATAACTCAAGTTCTTCAGTTTCTAGCACAGATAAACCCAGGCCACAAAGTTCAGATGCAGAGCTGGGCTTCATCTAAATGTTTGCAGGCAAGAATTCAATTTGAATTCATCTCAGATATCCAGAGCTGTCAATCTAGCAATAAATACAGTGAGAAAAAAACCATAAGAAAACAAAACATTTTTTCAGTACTATTTCTCGCTAGCATGTTATCAGAGGAGCCACCCCTCTCTCTTCTATCTATGAACCCAGTCATGAAAGATAATAATTAAAGATATTTTTCTTTTGTTGTTTTTTAAAGATCCAAAAATACAAAAACTACAATAGGGGTTCCCATTCAACTCTTGGAACTTCTCCCTTTCCTTCATATCTTGAATGAAACCCAAGGCATGTAATAGCAGTTTAGAATAGGGACATTAAGCTACCTTCAACTTCTTAGACAGCATTACCTGGGACAGAGTAATATGACCCTTAAAGCTATATTTTAATGCAGTTCTCCACATTTAATGTTTAATTGATGTTAAGTGAACCAAAGATCTTTCCAAAGGCATGGTTTTTTTTTCATAGAGCTACACTTTCATAAAACCTACAAGCAATTTTCAGAAAATCTACAGCATTTGAATAGCAAGTATTAGAACTTTGTGTTGAAGATATCAAGAGGTAAAAGAATTAATTGTTGTGATTCAGTAGTAGAGTCACCATTAATACAAAAGAGAATCAATTTTGGGAGTTTCATATGGTTTTCACTGAGGAAATGCTTGCATTTTCCCTTTATGCTTCCATGGTGGTAGCTTATATCATAATTAGCACAAGCCCATGGTCTTTTATCTAGGTAAATTTAGACCAAGTTCATACTGCAAAAACTTTTTCTTCTGACGTGGGAGACAATCATGCTCTGTTATACCAATCTGCTCTGTGCAAGGCTGGTTAGAATGTAATATTTCCTTCATTTAGATTCCTCCAGTCAGCTCAGAGCTAACATAAGTTGCCTTTGGGAGGCAAGAGGAAAGAAGCATTCACTAAAAACTTAACATAGGGAATTATATTGCTGGCCACAGCAGTTCATTTCTTTACCCAAGCTTCACTCTTATGGTTTCCAGATTTTAGAGAAAAAAAAGGAATTCTAATAAAGATTTAGGATGAAACACATGGTGCCAAAAATTCTATGTGAAAAAATTTTTTGTTGACACAAGTTCTCTTGTAAGAAGAGAAAAATATGCAAGATAACAATAACTGATTTCCTCAAACAATAGTGGGAAGATTCATATGGAGGCTGCAACCAAGATTATTCCCCATGAAGGTGTGTGACTGGATAAACTAGTATGTTGAACCCTAAAGAGTTTCTTAGCCAAAGTGATTTGAGCAAGCTGGGGGGGGGGCAGGAGGGCAGTATCCCATATTGCCAGAAGCAGCAGGAGGAAACTATTAGTGTTACTTACACAATCTATTCTTGCTGAGAATGTTGCCCAATATAATTTACAAAATTTCAGTTGGAAATGCATTAGCAGCTGAACAGTGCGCTGCTTCTGAGGGGTAAATAGAAAAAAAAATAAAAAACCTAGCTCTAAAGCTTCAAATGTTATTGAACGTCTGCTGCAATCCCTGCAGTCAGCAGTCTATAACCTTTTAAAGTCCAAAGAACACTTTTTTAATGTGCAGATTTCATTTGATTTAGGTTTAAAAAACTTTTTATGGATTCAGTTCAAATGAAGTGTATGGCAATTAGTTCAAATACAAAACTGGCCTTCCACACTTACGGAATGGGAAGATGATGGATGAAAAGCAACCTCACAAATACTGTAAGTGCAATTTCCAGACTTATTTTTATTTGGTAATTAAACTGATTCCCTGCTAGTTGCATAATACTCTCAAGTCCTTAAACAGTTTCATTGTTTCAGAATGTTTAATAGCCAGATAAAAATATTCAGTCTTCTTCTGCATGAATGCATTTGTATTCTTCACATTTTAAAATAATAACAAGGATAGAATGCATTTTCTCAGCATAATCACAATTCTTTTGCGTGGTTCTTTGAAAAGGCAACTCGTTCCTTTTTCTATCTGAATTTTTCCTGCAAGTTCCTTTTTGCACAAATGGTTTATAACATGAGAGAATCTCCTTCTCACTTCTGAAAGGACGTTCACGAGGAAACTCTTCCAGGTGAATCTCATGAGGTTGTTTTTTGTTTTATCTTTTTAACTAATCTCCTCCTCAAGGATGACTAGACACACAAAAAGAAGGAGTGCAACTTTTTGTCACTCTGGTTATGTACAGATGCTCATTTTCTCATGGGAGAGTTTCTCTTCTCTCAAGAGAAACCACATGCCTACAGGGGTTCGTGATTTTTCTCCCTGAGCAAACAGGCCATTCTAGAAGAAAAATAACTTGGGAGCAACTTGCTCTTTAACATCATACCAAATGGCTCTCAGAAGAACCTCTCAGGAGACCAAATGTTTCTAGAGGAATCCACCCACAGAGCAGTTCTCCTGAATCCCAGTGAACCTTGTTCCCTGGCCTCTTTATCGTTCTCTTACCACAGGTCCAGGGGGCAAAGTGTCAATCTCAGCTAAGTATGGAGCAGAACATGCCCCTGAGTGCTTTGGCCTGGAAAAGCCCAGTGCCAAAGCACATAGGGGGTATATTTTGCTCCCAACTTTTTCAAGTCCAACAACATCCCTCCCCCCACCCCATGGGCCATCACTGACTCAGCAGCCTTCTCTCCCTCATCACTGAATCAGCAAATCCCTCCCTTCCCCATTACTGACCCAGAAAACCTCTCACTCCCCTGTCATGGACACAACAAACCTCTCCCTCTCCTGTCACAGACCTGGAAGACCCCACACCTCCTTTCTGAACTGCGGCACTTGGTGCTCTAGGACCCTATGGCAGGCTGGTGTCAGCATCACAGGCTTACAATTGCTCAGCTCAAACATATGTACAGGACCCTCCGTGTAAGTTTTTCCACTGAGAGAACAAACCGAGGAGAATTCTCCTAGATTATTTGAATGTGTGTACAAAGCATCTGTTAGTTCCAAAGATGATAAATTATCCGTGCCCTGCCAAGCACCTCTGCTCTGACACCATGCCCTTCCCCTGCCTTGCAAAAGTCAGCAGCCATTTAAGCTTGTGCATGACAAACTTATCTGAGATGGGGTAAGGTACTACATCAAGGAGAGACAACAAATAGGACAGATCTAGGATTTTGAAAAGGAGGTGCATTTAATTAGGTGCAACATATCAAACAACACCATGTTTCCTCTAGTTAAAAATAAACTAGAAGCTTTACTAATATGCTAGGGGTCTAGCACTGTATTATGCAGTTTAAGATAGAAACAAAAGCAAATTTCATTGGAATGAGTTAAAAACAATCTGCAGAGTTGTGAAATAGAAGCTTCATTTCCAGGAGCAGCTAACAGACAGCAGAACTTCAGGACAAAGGATAGCCTGACTGGTGAAACATCAAGACCAAAAGTGAGAGCCATTAACACCTGTGAAATGAAGTTTAGATGGGATCAGGCAGATTGTGACTCATGAAGTCAGCTGACTCCCTCAACACTGTCTGACTAGAAATGCTACTGCTACTGCCAGGCAGTTGGTTTTAAACTTGCAGTGGATCAGGGTGCAATTGCACCAAAGCACCACTGCCTGGATGCATCCCTGGAGTAACACAAAAAAGATACATCTGCTTCCTGCTTCCTTTGGTGTTACTCCTCCTCCTTTGGATTCACCCCACAATCCCTTTGGAGTTCAATTCCTATACTGCATCCTCAGACAGCAGGAGTAAGTGGCAGTGATTTTATAAAACTGGAATTTGTTTTTCTGCGCTTAGTGCTTTCACCATAGATTTGCCACAGCAGCCTCTCTTCTCCTTGTGAACAATAATGACAGAAATAAATGTGTATTAATAGTGTCAAACTGATACCCCATAGACTTTGAAGAACAGATCAGACATAATGTGAATGAAAACAAAGTTCCTAACAGTGCCCTGACCATGTACCACAATCTTATTCTGGTTTCTAGGATTATTCTTGTGCAGCAGAGTGATAAGCAGGGCTTTGCATCCCTCCTTCAGCCCTGACTGTGCCCCATGGCATGGTGGGGAACTTGGAAACTGTTGATTGCTGCGTTTGGGAGAAAACCTGGCCTGGAGAACTGAGAAGCTGCGGGTTGCCAGGTGGGGAGAAAACCCAGCCCAGAGGGGATCCCGGGGAGGCCGGAAAAATCTCACACAAGTGAACTCACCTGTGGGTGTGGCAGAGAGGCCAGTTGATTGGTCACCCTATGTCCGGAAGAATTAAAGGCAGCTGTCTCTGACTAAAAGAAGGGAGTGAGAGGGAGTGGAGGCTTCTAGCTGCAATGCTTTGGGATGTGATGAAAGGGCTGGATAGCCCCAGCTTTTTCTGTTACTGTATATTTCTGTTACACCAGTGTATGTGGAGGAAGTATACAGGCAGTGGAGGTCCCAGCCAGCAGTGTCCTGTTTAAACACACGGGGCAGCCGAGCCAGCAAGTCTAGGCAGCCCTTAAAGGGACAGGTCCCAATTTGGATAGTGACTAGGACAAGTGATAAATCCTACCTACAGAAGAACTGCGTGTAATAACAGCGAACTACCTCCTGTTATGTGAATTAAACTTAGAGCAAGTCGTGGCAGGGGAGAATAACATAAGGTGACACCTAAAGGACAATCCTGGTCAAGGGCAGTACCCAGGCCTGGGCACTTACCCCTGATGCACGCACACTCTGTTTTAGTAAGCTTGTTATATTTTTTAAACTCCTACCTCTCTATTCAGACTGTTACAAAGTTCCAAATAGTTCTAGTTCAGATAATGGATTATTAAAAATTATTAAAAACTACTGATTATTAAACTTGCAAGAGCAACTAATTTATTAGAAAAGTGTCATTACAATGAATGGAAACAAGTATCAGTGACCATAGACTTGGACCAGTAACCTAATATTACTAAGGATATGGAGTCTCTGCATTTTATTACAAGACTGCTGTCTTCAAGGCCTTCATTATATGCTGTTTAAATGAAAGTACTATGTTTAATGAATGTGTAACAGTTGACATTTATTTAGTTTCTAGTTTACTATAATAGAAACAGGCGGCATTTTCTTGAAGTCATCTTATATCCTACCACCCCTCTCTTTCCTCTCCACTGCTTTTATCTGTGTTACTCTAGTTTTTGTCATCTGTCTTTCTCTTCCTTCCATTTAAAGCTGGGCTCCCATAATAATATATTTGTTAGTTCAATCAGTTTTATGTTGGCTGGTAACTTTGTACCTTTTTCTCAATCTCCTCTCAGTAAAGGATGTGAAGATGCAATTTTTTGTTGATAGTTATAAGGAATCAATGGCTAGAAGCAACAAACGCACAGATTTGGAAATGGGAAAAATTAAATTTCTAGCACAGCAGAGAATCTTTTACGTATATCAACTGAGAAGTGTCTTTAATTTTGGTTAGCAGGAGATAAATTGGAAGCCAACTGTTACTCTTTAAAAATCCTGCTTCTTCTGACTCCTGCAGGCCTTCTGTTTGATACAATATTAACAACAGGGTGGTATATGTTTCTGACATTTCCTACTAGTTCTTCATCCTATTTTAGACCAAAGTCTTCGCTTAGTTGCAGCTTTATGAATCCTTTTCTCAGATTCACCTGATATCCTACTGTTTCTCACTGGTATGCAGGGTGTCATTCATCACGTAAGCCCTTGTGGTAGGACTGTGGAGGAAGCTGTAGGTAGAGGAGCTCCACCTTCTTGCATGTCATAGAGGGACTAGGGTGGAATTGTTTATCATGGGGCAAGCTCTGAGAGTACCTGTGGGATCAACAGCTATGTGAATGAAGTAAACCTAACATCTACATCAGAAGGGATGAAGGTGCTATTACAGGCCATGTGTTATAGTCGGGATTCTGGGAGGGGCTGCGCTTAGTACCCCATGCCTTTGTAGGAATTATTATTTTACCAGTCTCTGAAACCACAGTTTTTATGTCATTTCCACCAGCTTTCAGCAGGTGAAGTGATTTTGCTTCCATGTGCTGTCCCTTTGTATTTTGTATCTGGACTGTTCAGACAGAAGAGTGGATTATTTCATCTGTATACATATCTCCTGCCAAATACTACTCAAATACCATTTTGGAGAAATTCTTCAAATAGTAAGAGTGTATTTACCTGCCATCTCTGCCTTAAAGCTGTATTTACTACAGATGTATTTACTACAAAACCATGTAGTTCTCTGTAAAATGAGAGATAGGATGAAGGAAGACGACATTTGTTATTAAGGACATCTGAGAGCTCCTGTGGAAGTGAGGCAATAGGGCTGGACAGGTAAAAGCAAGAGTTAGTACTTGTCCCACCTGGCATGAAAGCTGCTTCGTTCCTGAGGTAAGATACAAAAATAGCCCCATCTCATTCAGTCATTAATTAGACAAAAACAATTCTACAAATTATGAGGTTTTGGTAACAATGCTCTACAGCATTTCAGAGACTTCAGTGGGAAACAGCAGGTGAGAATTCGGCGGACATCACTGTTGAGCAAATAACCTTGGTCTACCCAGATGCTATTTTAAAGCTCATAACAGAGCTTGCAGTGCACAAGGGGAGGCAAGAGCATCTTTCGTATGCTCCCTGCATCTTGCATTTCATCATGCTACTCCTTCAAGACCCATTTACAATTCCATTGCCTTCTGAGTACATACTCATACGGGAATTGGACTTGGGTTTTTAAGCAAAAGCAATCCCACTGACTTGTGCAGAAGTTTATTTAGCAAGATACAGACCACTAACTTCTAGCTTGACTTTTGACAGAAAATACAGGATTAATTGCAGGCACCTATCAGCTCTATACAAATGGTCAGTAATCTCTGACATGAATTACAACCCTCCACAGAGCTGGTAGAAGGCTCTGATCTTAGCTAATGTCACCATAAGATACTAAATATAATTAAATAATTCATTTAGTTTACCAGAAGATGTAAGGGCTGAGATGTACATGCAAATAATCATAATCAGAGACAGTGCTGCAAGGAAAGAGAAGGAAGTAGAAATGGGGGGAAAAAAGCTCTCATCAATCTAAAACTCCATTGCTATTCCTAGCAGGATGCTAAATGGCTTTGCTTTTTTCTACCCATCAGCCTGCCTCTCTCAAGAACTTCTGCCAACTGCTATTCTCAAAATTATCCCACCCACCTCCCAGCTACTGATATACATTCTTGTTGTGTGCAAGAGCCTGGATTAAGCTTCTAATTTATCTGCCAAAACAAGATCCCAATTCTGTGAGTGCTAAGCACTCATCCTCCATGGACTTCAAGGAGAGTTGAGAGTAGGCAACTTTGTGGAGGACGCATTTCACATCCCTCACACATGGTCTGTGGACTATGACCAATACCATAACCTTCACCCATGAGTCATCTGTACCTCAT